>NW_021850515.1:15045-19144 GCF_003651465.1 Formica exsecta
AATATTATTAATAAATTTTTTTTAATATTACAATTTTATTTTTGGTAACCAGTTTGCGTTCACTTTCTGTCTCTTATTCATATTTTGATTGAGTGTGAATGCCGTAAATTATTAGCGTATTGTTTTGCCCACATTTATTTATTTTTGTTCGATAGGTTAAATGAGTGGGGGCCCAGTCATCTGGTTGGGTTCCCGCTTGCTCTCCTCCTCTTTATCGTGTATTTTTTTCATATATTTTATTGCATGTTGCATGGGGCTATACGTTCCGAGTGAATACTGCGTGTTTAATATTATTTTTAAGACGAGTGTGAATGTGCTGTGTGAAATTTTAATTATTATTATTATTCTTTGCCAGGTGCGCGATCCCGGGACTTTTTATCACTGATTTTTTATCTGTGATTAGCCTGGGAGCGATCTGACTGTGATGTTGATATACATGTGTATATTGCCTCGATTTGCCACCCGGAACAATCGATTATCAAATATTTTATACCCGTGACCTGGGAAAAACTAGTGCTCCATCAACGCATTAATTTTAGTGCTCAATAACGGGGGGGGGGGAGGGATTATCCCCCGCCGTGAATAATCTTTTTTATTGGCGCGCGGCTAATTGCCGTCAGATTTTCTATTCGCACATCGGAGGGGATTATCCCCCCAAGGGACATTAATTGAAAATAAACGGTAATTTATCTATTCTTATCAGCTTAATATCTGATACAATCTCCAGAAGAGATTTAGAATATTGTAACGGTACGCCTTTCCCGACGCCACGGATCGGCTCGTCGGTGTCAGGGTTCGGGTGAAGGGGAGACTCAGGCTCGCAAATCACTAGTCGGGTTGTTAACAAAATAACATTTATTCTATGGATATATACAGGGTGTATCCTAAAAAGTGGGAAGTATTGCAATGAGAGATTCAGGACACAAAAATAAGAGAAAAAATTCATATGAACATATGTCCGGTATGAACTTGTTTCCGAGTTACAGTGTGCGCGAGTGAACCCGGGAGCGCGAATAGAGTGAGCAACGGACACGAAATCTTTTGTAAAAAAGGCAGTCAATTGATTTAAATCAGTGCTCGAATTTAGTTGCACATTTCGGCCCGATTCCGTGGCTCAGGCCTAACTTTTAATTTTGAGAATTTTCGCGGTGCATTTAGAAAAGTATTATCTTACTTCCACCGTATCTATCTTCCACCGTCACCGTGGTGGATCTAGTGGACAGATTACCAGCACTTACGCTGGCAGAGATGTACACCGCAGAGAATTCGAGCGCGGTTAAACCGCACATAATCGCTGCGCTCGTGATCGCAGCCTTTTAATTAGGCGAATAAGCACAAACTTTAATTCAATTTTGAACATACAGCCTGTTTCGTTTTCCAATATTTCCAACTTTTCCGCATACAAAAGTCTAGTTCTGACTGCATTACCATCGGAAAATCTGTATATAAGATGTATGTCTGCCATTTAATTGTTTGACCAAGCCATAATTTCTTTAAACGTAGACTATTGCGTTAATAACGCTAACGTACGATATGAATACTTTACTTTCACTGAGCACAATATACGAACCGTACTACTTACAATACAAATAATACGCGTTTATGTTTACAAATTAACAAGACCTTAAGTCCTTTAAATCTTGTACATAAACAGCAAACCGATATCCAAGTATGCTATCTTAACTCTGGAAAATAAAACATGCTATAATTTGAAAACATGGTCATATCGGACATATGTTTATATGAACTTTTTCTCTTATTTTTGTGTCCTGAATCCCCCATTACAATCCTTCCCACTTTTTAGGATACACCCTGTATATATTATATGAGTACAATCACTTATGGACTACAAGGTGTCGCGTGGCCGCTCGGTGGTTCCAAGTATTCAGGCTCCTGCGCGTCCTATCCTTAGAAGGACAGGGCGCCAGTGCTCTCTGTGGCTTATCCTTAGAAGGACTAGCTCGTGGTGATGATGCGCGGCCGTAGCGGTACGCGTTCTTAAAGGTTAGGCGGACAAGACTCGATATAATATACTAGGCGGACAAGACTGGTGGTCACCCGGGACCCAGACGCGGGACTCCATGCTATGCGGGCAAACGGTCGGTCGGCAGCGTAAGCTGGTGACTTGCGGTCGCGATCTGGTACGGTGGTCTGGAAGCGAGGGCGGCGAGGAGAGCGCTCCTCGTTGCAGGCAGGACCGGCCACCGAGAGCACTCGCACCCCGGACCGGAGGTGGGTGGTGCAAGGGAGAGCGCTCCCTTGCACCGACAGGACTGGACGACGAGAGCACTCGGCCGAGAGCGAGAGCACTCGCCCCCTAGACCAGATAGAAGCACTGATGCCAGAATTGAGACGCGAGCAACACGACTCCGTAGTAGAGGGGATACGCACACAATCGTGAACCGTGTACATGTAATGCGCAGAGCGCTTTGCGCTATGTACACAGTTCACGCTTGTGTGCGTATCCCCTCTACTACGGAGTCGTGTTGCTCGCGTCTCAATTCTGGCATCATTGGATAAAAGGAGCAGGATTCGGTTTGCTGGAGACCCAGAGAGCACTCTGTGATTTTGACCGCCCCGAGGATCAGAACCGGGACTGGTATCGTGTGCTGTGCCGAGCCGGCTTATATACCCGGCCGGCGGTTCCCCCACGCTTTTTCGCGGCGCGTAGTGGGGACGCTTAGCGAGGACGTCGCTACGCAACGGCGGAAATCGCGATGCATAGGTGAATTAAGATGGCGCTAAGCGCCAACCTCATTGCGGATGGTGGTGCATGTCCGCGAGGCCTTAGTAACGGCCCTGCCGTTACAATATTAAACTGATTTCACCGTGCGGGTGACCAAAGAGTTTGCTCCGACTCTGCCGCGGTTCGGCCTGGCATTGCAATACTGTCAGGAACGGCGTAATAAATATAATAAATTAATTTATTAGGTAGACCCCGCGGTAGAGAACCTGCTTGCAGCCGGTTCGTAACTAATCAAAGAATATTCTGGATCCCTGGGCGTCGAGCCGGCGAAATTTTTCTAAATCGTTTCCTGCAAGCTCGTAAAACTTAGCTCTGTGAGCAGTGCCGAGAGTATCCCATTACTTGATTTTTTTTAACGCGAGTAAGTGTTGACGAAATTTTATCCGGCCGAGAAACGTATCGTCAAAATGTAAACATTTTGTGTGGAAAGAAAATGATAATGTGGGATTGCAACGATGTGAATTTAAAAAATCTTACCATCGTTAGAACTAAAATTGGGCATTTCTTAAGATAAATTTTTTTGAATTTGTTGATTTTATATCAAGTAAAGAATTTTTCGGATTTTATAAATTCATTGTGCAGCATAAAAATACTTTTAGTCTGTCATACTATATAACGCCATGATTGGTATAACGCTGATTTGTAACGGTGGTATTAAGGATGTCCCAAAGCATCCTTAACAACGCTCGTGAGCAGGTAGAGCATAGTAAACTGAACAGAAAAGTCCTGTACCATTTTGCAATTTTCGCAATAATTATTTAAATATTAATTAAAAATGATTGGCGAATGAGCGCGCATTTCGCGCAACTAGACTGTGAGACGTACGCTCTAAGCGTGCTAGCGGCGAGCTTTGCAGTGTCGCACGGCAATGAAAAGTTTGGTGACCCCGCGACGAGAGTCGGGGTACGCGCGAGCAGCGAGAGGCCATTAATAACAATTACTAAATTATTTAGATAAATAATGCTAACTAAATGTTTACCTAACAATTATGTCGTAACCCGACCAATTCCTCAATATATTAAAAGATAAAACAATAAAGTAAAACAGAAAAGATTAAGAAAGAGCTGAGTAAAGCAAAGCATTAAAATCAGAAAAGAGATCAAGGAAAGATAATTAAAAAAGAGTAAAGTAATAAAAGATTATTAATAAAATAAAAGTAAGATACGTGACTAAAGAGAAGGAAGTCACGGTCAAGTTCTCGGAAGCTGAGTAAGCAGTTGACGAGACAGCTGACGAGCGGAGCACAAGACATGCTCCGGTCAGGGACACCGCACTCCTCCCTAATCAACGACCTAATTAATTAATATATATTGAGCGCGAGATGCACCGACGCTAGCTCAGTAACATAGCTCA
>NW_021850515.1:20824-22274 GCF_003651465.1 Formica exsecta
CGACGCGTGATTTGCTAACTATTTTTGCTTATAACTCAAAAATTACGCTTCAATTCAAATTTTGGTAAAGGAAAAATCGTCTTAGAATTGTATCAGGAATACGTCATTTCACGGACGGAAGGTTGTTCCGGAAATTAATATATATTGAGCGCGAGATGCACCGACGCTAACTCAGTAACATAGCTCATTAACATTGCTCGCTACTCGCTCGCTCATATCAACAGTATCGATATACCGTACGTATCGCGCCCGACTATTATAATCGCGAATAAGTGAAAGTGTAGAAAAAACCTGTGAAATATATCAATTTCTACCTAACGTCCGGGAGTGTCTTATTTCGAGCGTGGATCCTAATTCTTTGGGCGTAAAAATCCCTAAAGATCTCTTCCTTAGCGGCTAGAGGCATGTTATAGCCCGAAAAGGCTATATACGAATCACTAGATACATATTATTTTAGAGATATATTATTTTATACGATAAGACATTGCTCAACGTGAATACAGATCACGTTACGAACGTTGACCGAGCGAAGCGCTGACAACGCGAGCCACGCGCGAAGCCCGAGCGACCGCGCAATCACTCATTACGAAAACGCGGAAATCAAGGCAAGCGGAATTAATGCGTTGCGAAAACGCAACGTAGAGATCCTACCTAAAAGCGAAAAGGAAATTGCGAAAAAGCAAGCAAAGAAGTCCCTTAGAACTCCTAGCTTGCATCCGGATCTTGCCGCCAAAATCGAGCGACACGACACATGGTCTTGTCCCGATCCCCTCCTGGGAAACCAAGGGGAGACAATAAAAAGACCCATCGCTAACGATCGGCGGGCAGTCTTTATCATCAATCAATATTACGCGGGCAGCCAATAACGCCTTACGGGAAACTATTAAGTTAACGCCACGCAGTCGGCAGAAATAAATACATAAGATCGAGAAGTGAGTTTCGCGACCGAAACTCAACTCCAGACACACGCGCACGCCAAGATATCCGATATCGCGATACGCGACGCGAGAAACGTGCGGAGACTTTGTAATTAAACCAAGTACGAATAAAATAGTTATATATACATTTATTCAGAATACGAAAGTGTCATTTTTAATTATAATAAATTCAGTGAACTACTCGGGCGGAGCCCGAATTCCCAAATTCCTTCCGGCAAACGATCCTAACTACCGTGCCTCTCCGGAGGCATAACAAATAAAACTCCTGTAACATGCCAATGGTGCGACAAAACAGGACACTCAGCTAAAAATTGCTGGAAGAAGCAAAACGAGGAGCGAAATTTCGAGAATAAACCGAGAGTTACATGCCAACTTTGCGACAGATTCGGGCATGCGGCTAAAGAATGTCGTCTAAAGACAAATCAACAATCAACTCCACAGGATATATCATTTTGCCGATATTGTAATGAAAACGGTCATCTCCTTGAAAATTGTCAGTTGCGTATCAATAG
>NW_021850515.1:22310-23256 GCF_003651465.1 Formica exsecta
CACCATTTTGCAATTTTCGCAATAATTATTGAAATATTAATTAAAAAAGATTGGCGAATGAGCGCGCGTTTCGCGCGGCTAGACCGTGGGACGTACGCTCTAGGCGTGCCAGCGGCGAGCTTCGCAGTGTCGCACGGCAACGAAAAGTTTGGTGGCCCTGCGACGAGAGTCGGGGTACGCGCGAGCAGCGAGCGGCCATTAATAACAATTATTAAATGATTTAGATAAATAATGCTAATTAAATGCTTGCTTAACAATTACAAAAAGAATTAATTATTGAATTAAATAATATTATTATTATTATTATTTTATTATTATTCTTATCTTTTTTAAATTATTTTTTCACGTTGGGAAAGGAAACGTGAAAAAAGAATAAGAAAGATAAGAGATTTGATGCTGCAATAATATACTTACGAAAGGAAACGATCGAGAATCAACCGTGAATTTACGGTCCTTCATCAATGTAGGATTCATAACTGCGGTACAACACAATAAGAAACAAAAGAATTGTGAATGTTGAAAATGAGATACTATGAAAAAGAAACATAAAGAATCTATCGTGCGAATTTACGCTTATACACAAAGAAAAAGGTTTCTTTAAATTTAATATATCTATTTGTTTGACTTATATTTGTTTCGTTACAAAAACATAATTTTATACGGAACTAGTGTCCGACCGAAACTAAGGGGCCTATTCTGTAACTTTTAACGATGTCGTTACGTGTCATTGCGCAGCTAAAACGTATCGGAAAACAGCTGCGCAATGATATCTAACGATATCGTTAAAGGTTACAGAATAGGCCCCTAAGTTTTGCAGCCGAAACCGAAACCGAAACCGAATCTCGGTTTTCGTCTGAGTTTCGGCCGAAACCGAACCTTTTCTTTGAATCAGTTTTACTCAATATTATGCTTATTTATTGTATAGGAAATATAAGAGTTACTTATT
>NW_021850516.1:0-918 GCF_003651465.1 Formica exsecta
GTAAATATACGCCCATATCGCTTACCAGAAAAACATAAACAAGAAATAAATCAGCAAGTAAAAGACATGTTGAGAGACAAAATTATTAGACCAAGTGCCAGCCAATGGAACGCTCCATTGCTAGTGGTCCCTAAGAAAACCGATGCGTCAGGTAAACAAAAATTACGAATAGTCGTAGATTTTCGAAAGTTAAACGATTTAACAATAGGCGATTCCTTCCCATTACCTAATATAACGGACATACTAGACCAACTGGGAAATGCAAAATATTTTACCTTGGATTTAGCGTCAGGTTATCACCAGATATCCATGTCCGAAAACGATAAATGCAAGACAGCGTTTTCTACACCGTACGGACATTACGAATTCAATAGAATGCCGTTCGGATTAAAGAACGCGCCAGCCACATTCCAGCGGTTAATGAACTCTGTGCTGACTGGACTACAAGGAATCAAATGTCTAGTATATTTGGACGACATAGTCATATACGGAGCAAGTTTAAAGGAACATAATACACGGCTTATCGAAGTATTAAACAAATTACGAAAACATAATTTAAAGCTTCAACCTGATAAGTGCGAGTTCCTCAGGAAGGAAGTAATATATTTAGGGCACATAGTAACTAAAAACGGGATCATGCCTGATCCTTCCAAATTAAAAGCAGTACGAGAATTCCCAACACCGACCAAGGTAAGAGAAATACAATCTTTTATGGGTTTAGCGGGATATTATCGAAAATTTATAGAAAATTTCTCTAAAATTGCCAAATCTCTTACGAAACTAACGAAAAAAGGAGAAAAATTCGAATGGGTCGGAGAACAACAAAATGCACATTTGGGACTCTAAAAAATAAATTAATTACCGCCCCGGTGTTAAAATATCCTGATTTCAGTCAAGAATTTCTTTTAACGACGGACG
>NW_021850517.1:0-994 GCF_003651465.1 Formica exsecta
ATATTGATTTTGAATAGTTGGTGCACAAATTCTATTCATTATCAGAGTTGTAATCTGTTGTTGCAATTTCATAGCATCTAGAAATCCAATGGTTCGCAATAATGATCCTACGTATTTCCCGAAATGGTCGTAGCTATCCTCTTTCTCTGCAACTTGTTCCGCTCGTGTTGATATATCTTCCAGTTTATTTAAAGCATGGGATATAAAGGCTGAATCTTTGCACCCGTTCATATCTTTTTTCTTTTTTGAAAGTGTATTTTCTGATTCCGATTTCTTGGGAGACATTTTTCTTTTTTCTACAGGCTTGTTGCATGCGGATGGTGTTTTCGAAAGTTGGGGTGTGTGAGAAAAAGTCTCATCATGAGCAATATCCTCCACTATTACTTGTTCTGCATTTATTTCTTTTATTTCTCCAGTTTCAATATTATTTTTTTGCTGCACCTGAAAACAAATAATTTATTTCAGATACCAATGACACAAGAAGATTGAAAAAATATTGAATATGGATTCAGGACGCGTTGGAATTTTCCAGGATGCATAGGAGCTCTCGATGGAAAACATATTGTCATAAAATCTCCTCCAAGAAGTGGCTCAGACTACTACAATTTTAAGAACAGTTACAGTATTGTATTGCTTGCTTTGGTTGACAGTAATTATTGCTTTCACTATATCGATGTTGGAGCTAAAGGAAGGGGATCAGATGGAGGCATATTTCAAAATAGTTCATTATATACTGCTTTAGAAACCGATGCTTTTACTATACCTCCCAATGCAGTCATTGTAGGAGATGACGCATTTCTCCTAAAAAAATATCTTATGAAACCCTATAATCGGTGCAATTTATCAGAAAAAGAGAGGATTTACGATTACAGACTTTCCAGAGCACGCAGAGTTGTGGAAAACGCGTTTGGAATCCTTGCTAGTAAATTTAGAGTTTTTGAAAAACCAATTTCACTAAAACTAGAGACAGTGGACAAAGTGGTTTGTGCATGTT
>NW_021850517.1:19027-22367 GCF_003651465.1 Formica exsecta
CTCTCTCTCTCTCCCGCTCTCTCTCTCTCTCTCTCCCGCTCTCTCTCTCTCTCTCTCCCGCTCTCTCTCTCTCTCTCTCCCGCTCTCTCTCTCTCTCTCTCCCGCTCTCTCTCTCTCTCTCTCCCGCTCTCTCTCTCTCTCTCTCCCGCTCTCTCTCTCTCTCTCTCCCGCTCTCTCTCTCTCTCTCTCCCGCTCTCTCTCTCTCTCTCTCCCGCTCTCTCTCTCTCTCTCTCCCGCTCTCTCTCTCTCTCTCTCCCGCTCTCTCTCTCTCTCTCTCCCGCTCTCTCTCTCTCTCTCTCCCGCTCTCTCTCTCTCTCTCTCCCGCTCTCTCTCTCTCTCTCTCCCGCTCTCTCTCTCTCTCTCTCCCGCTCTCTCTCTCTCTCTCTCCCGCTCTCTCTCTCTCTCTCTCCCGCTCTCTCTCTCTCTCTCTCCCGCTCTCTCTCTCTCTCTCTCCCGCTCTCTCTCTCTCTCTCTCCCGCTCTCTCTCTCTCTCTCTCCCGCTCTCTCTCTCTCTCTCTCCCGCTCTCTCTCTCTCTCTCTCCCGCTCTCTCTCTCTCTCTCTCCCGCTCTCTCTCTCTCTCTCTCCCGCTCTCTCTCTCTCTCTCTCCCGCTCTCTCTCTCTCTCTCTCTCGCTCTCCTCTCTCTCTCTCTCTCTCTCTCTCTCTCTTATTTATTATAAATTTTTAAAATTATCATTTTATAGAAGGGTAATACACGAAAGAATTATCGTACATGGGCGATATGAACGCGCCTTGAGGGACAAAATCGCTTTGCGTGTGTGCGTGCGAGCATACGTACGTGAGAGTCTGAAACTGAAAATGAACCTTATTATGATGATAATGATGGAAAACGAAAAATATCACATTTCTGGTATACGATTATTATTCCTCAGGATTGACTACACCAATCTTATTCAAACTGGTCGCAATCGAAAGCTTGCATCCCCATTGTATAAGAAAAGTGCCGTTAGATTTTTGATTAACGGCTTGACGTTCATATTTTTTTTCTTTTTTGAAAGTATATTTTCTGATTCCGATTTCTTGGGAGACATTTTTTTTTCTACAGGCTTGTTGCATGCGGATGGTGTTTTCGAAAGTTGGGCTGTGTGAGAAAAAGTCTCATCATGAGCAATATCCTCCACTATTACTTGTTCTGCATTTATTTCTCGATCACCTTCAGTTTCAATATTATTTTTTTGCTGCACCTGAAAACAAATAATTTATTTCAGATACCAATGACACAAGAAGATTGAAAAAATATTGAATATGGATTCAGGACGCGTTGGAATTTTCCAGGATGCATAGGAGCTCTCGATGGAAAACATATTGTCATAAAATCTCCTCCAAGAAGTGGCTTAGACTACTACAATCTTAAGAACAGTTACAGTATTGTATTACTTGCTTTGGTTGACAGTAATTATTGCTTTCACTATATCGACGTTGGAGCTAAAGGAAGGGGATCAGATGGAGGCATATTTCAAAATAGTTCATTATATACTGCTTTAGAAACCGATGCTTTTACTATACCTCCCAATGCAGTTATTGTAGGAGATGACGCATTTCCCCTAAAAAAATATCTTATGAAACCCTATAATTGGTGCAATTTATCAGAAAAAGAGAGGATTTACAATTACAGACTTTCCAGAGCACGCAGAGTTGTGGAAAACGCGTTTGGAATCCTTGCTAGTAAATTTAGAGTTTTTGAAAAACCAATTTCACTAAAACTAGAGACAGTGGACAAAGTGGTTTGTGCATGTTCTGCTTTGCACAACTGGCTGAGAAAAACCAATTCATGCTACATATCTAATGGCCTAATTGACTATGAAGACGAGAACCATCATGTTATTCCTGGCTCATGGTGTAAATTTAGAAACAATGGTTTGCAAAATTTTCCACCAACGTGTAACAGACATGCAAACTTTGAAGCAGAACAAACACGGGAAAGATACTGTAACTATTTCAATGGTGAAGGAGCAGTACCATGGCAACATCAAATATTAAACCAACATTAAAGATACTTATTTTAGCAAAGAAAGATATTATTTGCATTATTATATGTGTAGTTAATCTCTCTTAAAAGTACTTACTATTATTAAATGCTAAGCTCTAATAATAATAATTTTATTTTACTTACCATATTTGATTGAGTTTCTCTTTGTTGTACAAAAGGACGAATAAAGGAGTTCATCTTCGTAAACCACACTACTTTTGGTTTATAGACCTCATCTGTAGATTTTCCTGATCTTTGACTATCCGCGCTCTTTTAATTCTTGACAATACGAACTTCTCAAGTTTTTAAATTTTAAGATTACTTCTTTTGGTCCAAAACCGTTTATATTTAAAACCTCTGAAATTCGTTGAGCTGCTACTGCACGCATGTCACGATCCCTGTACTCATCCAACGTCGGATTATAAAGTACAGGTTCCGTTTGATACAAATCCAAAAACTGAAGAGTATCATTATCGTTCAATTTTAATACTCGCTGCATAGACATTCTGTTTCACGTGTGCTATTGCCACGACTGAAAATCAAACCGGCTTGATCCTGTCACGACCGAGTCGTGGAGGTGTTGACGTCACAGGCAATCTTCACGATAGCATGTTCACACGAGTCGTAGTCCACGAAAGCGTAATTCACGTTCGTGGTTCACGCCTCGTGGGAACGCGGCATAATGGTTGTCTTTTCTTTTCTCTCCAATGCCTGAATATATGGGGCATTCCACTTAACGACCGCAACGCTTGCGAGCATCATCTGTCTTTGTTTAATTTTCGGTGAACAACAAGGATGAGATGATACCGTGAGCGTTGCGGACGTTAAGTGGAACGTGCCTATATACGTTCTTCTCATTTTAAGTATGAAGAATGTGTAAAATGCAAGTAAAATGAACAGAATTTATGAGAATTGAATACAATATTTGAAAATGTAAAAGAAAATTGTTTTTACTTACCTTTCATGATATTATGCAAATTTATTTTGGTGATTTCTCTTTCCAAATTTTTTTAAAGTATATTTAAATACTCAACATTTGCTGTAATATAGAAAAAAACATATATAATAACAAGTATACAATAATATATAATGTTTTCAATATAAATTATAATATAAATCTAATAAGATCTAGTCAGGCGCATTTTCAATATTAATGTAAAAATGTATAGTACAGTGCTCGGATTTAGTTGCACATTTCGGCCCGATACCATGGCTCACGCCTATTGCCCCCCACTCATCGCTCATACGTTAACGACGAGTCGCCAGATACGCGTAACTAAGGAGAGCGACGCTTTGTCTCAGGAGTGTCCGTATATAAGAATGTCCAAATATAATAGTAAGACAATACTTT
>NW_021850518.1:0-4735 GCF_003651465.1 Formica exsecta
AAATTATGAAGATATAACAGAAAATACTCGCTTCTAATTATAATGTGTCTAATTACATACATCCAAAATTTGTCCCATATTGCTAAAGTATCCAAGTTTTTTCATGTTAGCAAAGAATGCTTACCCAATGTAATTTCGTAGGAACAGCAAAATCTCGTAAATTTACAAATATGTTTGATTCTGAAAACACATGAGATAATAAGTGACATACATGAGGTTAGGATATCTGTCATGTGTAGCAGTAAGCAATGTAGAAAAGCGCCCTGTTAAAATATTTTTATTATTTATATATGGGTTTATTTTTTGTATATCTGTATTTTTCTTGTTATATGCTATCCGTAAACTAATTAATAATTGTACTCTTTCGAAATTAAAATTCCACGGTATGTCACGGCATCGCGAGATTTTACTTGCAAAAGAGTACCGTACAATTATTAATTGTTTACGGACTATCATACATAAAACACAGATATACACAAAAAAAAACATTTAAATAAAGATATTCTAATAGGGCGTTTTTTTATATTGTTTACTGCACACATGACAGATATCTTAACCTCACGTATGTCACTGTTTTAATATTTCATTATGTGTTTTCAGTATCAAAAATGTTTGTAAGTTTACGAGATTTTGCTCTTTGTAATGACATTGGGTAAGTATTCTTTGCTAATATGATAGAGCTTGAGCACTTTAGTAATGTGGGACAAGTTTTTAAATATAAGTAATAAGACATAACAATTAGAAACACAATTCGTATTTTCTGTTATATCTTCATAGTTTATAATATAAGAATACATATATGCAACATAGGCCTAATAATTTTCAAATCATTAATCGATCTCTTTTATTTACAGTGGGATCTTTATGCTAGAAATAATGCATTTTTGGATCTACGCGTGCTGGGATAACTATTGTGCAACTACAGTATGAGGTAATGTTTTTCAGTATTGTGTTTTCTGTTCATTCAAAGGAAGACTGTATTGTGATGATACAATTATGCTGGTAACATTATTTTACAAACGAGATCTTAATGTCACACTATCTGTTTATATTATATCATATATTTATTTTCATTTTAAGCAGGCGAAAGTAATAGATCGGCTCTAGTTTGCAAACCAGGGATTCAGATTGCATCGAATGTCTGGAGGGAATCCATTTACAAAGCACGAGAATCTTTTAAGCGAGAGTTAAATATTACAGTCTTCGCTAAATATTACAGTCTCCGCTAATAGAATCTTGTGATCTGTAATGGAATGATCAACGCTCATTCACTAACTTGCAGTGTCTGTTGAAGCAATAATGATTTTATACTGTTGATGTGTTAGAAGATTGAATAAACATTTGTATCGCTATACAGTGAGTAAATACATCAGCGAAGACAGTACTTTGGCATATTATATCCAAATGTGGCATATTGTAATATATATATAATAACACATATTATATATGTATATTATCTGCATCACAAAAAAAATATTATAACATTTTGTTCTTAACCAATTTATCACCCTACGAAACGAGATATTAGTTGTTAAATTTGACTTTTCAGATTAGGAAATCTGTCATATTTACGAAATATGGCCATATGTGCATGCGTTACTTGCGAAATTGCGCGGAATATGAAATCGCTTCGTAGGGCAGAGCGACAGTTTTAATTGTCACATTATTTCATTGCGTACAAAAACGCGTCGAATAAGTGTATTTTTATCAAAATTTGAGGTAAGGTCTGTAAACTAAACGTTTATGAATATGTTATTTATTAACATTATATTAAAAATCTGTTTCAGATATAGAAGGACTGGGAGAGACATATCCTATGCATGGTAGTAATTTGCAGAGCAGATGTCATGAAATACTCGAAAAGAATTCATTAACAAAACACGAGATTCTTTTAAGCGAGAGTTCATTATTATTATCTCCGCTATTAGAGTCTTGTGAAATGTTATGAAAACAGCAAAGCCTATCCATTTAACTTTTGATCTTGTTGGGAAATCAGTCATTTGCTGTCAAAGCTTAGGTCAAAGCATAAAAAGGATAAACTCTGAACTAGTGCAGCTAATTCAGCTATAAAGAATCTGTAAGCTATAAAAACCTCATGTTTGTATAGTGTTATTTATTGTCCGTTACAAACGATAAAAATGAAATATAATTTAATGTGTCACGTACAAAAGCATGTATTACATATAGAATTATAATATAGAACTAAAAGCTGAATTATATAATATTTTTACTTATATATGCGTATATACATTTCTTATAAAAATATTCTGCTGGTATAAGCTATAAGTATTGCGATACACATAATTTGATATATATAGCATATATAACTCTTTAAAAGATTGATTTAATAAACTATGCACACATATTATCAAAAATGAAATACAAATGTATCTTCATTTTCCGAATATGAATTAGTTGAATTGAATAGTCTATACTCTGCAATAACATATCTTATAAACTTTTAAAAATTATTAAAAATTACACTTATTTTAATTATTATACACATTATACACTTATTTTAATTATTTTAATTACACTTATTTACACTTTATTATTAAACATTACACTTGAAATACTTAAATTAAACATTTTATATATTTCTCTATCAATATCTTTAAAAAAATTACAATCTTAAGAGAAATAATAACAGTATGAGTATCATCAATATTATTAATAGTATAAATCACAGTATCAGTCTTATGAAGCTTTGGATAACCACGTTTTTTCAAAATAATTCAAAAATTCCTTTAACTTCTCATATTCAGGATTTTTTTCTTCACAAGTATTCCATAATATACAATAAGCTTGAGTAAAATATTGTTCTGGCAGCAATGGTATTGTCATTGCCATCGACAATATGATGTTCGAAGAATTACGTAAACCTAAATGATTCCATTTTCTTTATAAAGCCTGCAATAGAAAGTGTTAATAATTTTACCAATAATGCAAGTAATAATTACTGATTATAAATAAAAAAATTGTAAATTAAGATACCTGATTTAGATGAAACCAGCATCCATGTATAGTAGCATTTGGAAAATATTTCTCCATTGCACTCATCGCTGCACATTCATAATCTGTCATGATAAATTTTATGTTCATTAGCAGATTAGGCACAAATTCTATCACTTTCGACCAAATTTTTTCATAAAGAGCTGTGGTACGAGCTTCGCATAAAACAAATATCACTGCGAGAACCTATAAAATATATAGAAAATGTTACAATCATTTATATCTTAATTAGAGCCGTTCTCAAAGTAAAACATCTACCTTGTCTATGTAACGTATATGAATTGTGTAAAGTTGACTAAGGGAAGAAACTCGAGGAACAACCTTTAATCAAATTCTATATTTATTGATAGTTTCAACATAATAAAGTAAATGTAATATATAGTAATGAAACTTACAGAAAATGTACCGTCACAAAAAATTCAGTAGATGATTCAAGTGCCTGGAGCAGTTTATCATTGGAGAAGAGTAATGCCTTTTTTCCATCTTTTGCAGTTAAACTTCCTTTATATATATGAGTTATTGGTATATAATTATTTAAATCGTCAGCAAGCATAGCTATAGATTGTGGTAATTTTGGTCTGCTCTTTTTTCGTTCTCTATTCAGTTGACTTCTAATTGATTTGAAAGCTATAAATGCAGCTGATTCAGGATTTCTGTAAAACATGTCACATATCAATGTCATATCAATCATCTTTTTACAAAATAAAAGTATACATATAAGTTTATCAGTTGTTATTATTTCATGATAGATAGATTGTTAAATATTAATATTTTGTGATTTATAATTACCTTCGAGAAACATCATCAAGTATATCTTTAGGTGCTTGTAATGTTTCACGAGATAAGCGTAACATCTCTTGTTTTAACACATATTTCTGTATTCTTGCATTATCAGGTGCATGATTATGGAAAGGATTAATGGTAACTTTACCATCTTCACCGACTTTTGCCAATCCACGGCATCCAGTGATACGTCGAGTAGACGTTTATCAATGTTATAAGCATATCCTTCATAAAAATAGACGGTACTATTTTCTGATTTGCCTTTAAATTCTTCCATATTTAAGGACTTGATAATATGTGACTTGTATTTGATGATATGTTAATGATAAGTGATTGATAAGATTGTGATTGTGACAAGAGTTGCAAAAAGCGATAAATAAAGAACTTTCTGAAATAATAGAAAAAATGATACCAATGCCATTAGCATAGAACGCAATGTATGCAATTTCTTATTAGCAATTAGTTATAGAACGCAATTAACGAGATGTTTTCAAATTTTGTAAAGTATTGTGAACACATTTTACTATTAACAATGCATTTAATTATCGAAAATTATAAAAATTATGAACGACTCATTGCTGACAAAAGGATTCTTACAATACTTGCAACTAGTCTTCTTCTTTTTCGTTTTTGGCCTGCACAAGCGGAAATAAGGCTTCTGATTCTGCTCTCTCACTGCAGCCATATTGAATAATGATATCAGAATTCTCTGAGGCTGCAGTCGAGAAAATGCTACAGATGCTTCGAAGCGTTTGGTTGACCAATCAAGGCAAAGAGAGTAAAGATTATTTTATTCTAATTGGTTAATGTAATACTTCGAAGCATCTCTAGCGTCTTCTCGACCGCAGCCTGAGAGAGTTCTGATATCATTATTCAATATGGTTGCAGAGAGAGAGAGAGAGAGAGAGAGAGAGAGAGAGAGAGAGAGAGAGAGAGAGAG
>NW_021850518.1:8463-12873 GCF_003651465.1 Formica exsecta
GAATAGTATATAGCTGTACTATGTTCGGTTTCCGAGGAACAATCTGTAATTAAATAAATTGTTAAAGTGTTATTATAATGTAAAATTCACTTATTTATAAAAAGTAATATAATTACAGAAATTACCGAAAATGTTCCATCAACAAATAATTCTGCACTTTCATTTAGTCCATTGAGCAATTCATTGCTTGAAAATAAAAGTCCCATGCTACCATCTTCTGCGATTACATTTCCTTTATAAATATCTTTGCATGCGTCATACTTTTCAAGTTCCAAACTAAGAGATGCAAAAGAATTTGGTATGGGTGGCTTGTATTCAGATCGTTTTCTATTCAGAGTGCTTTTAATGGATGGATAACTTAAATACATTGCTGCTTCACAATCACTGAAATAAAAAATCAATATAAAAGGTTGCCTAATAACAAACAATTAAAAAAGCTGCGAAATGAAAGTGTTTTATTATTTATATTAACCTTTCACAAACATCATCAAATATTTTTTTTATAGGCTGTACACTTTCTTGGCAAAGACGGTACATTTCTCGCTTCAAATTTAATATACGTATCATCATGTCATTAGGTGGATGATCATGTAAAGAGCAAACAGTTACTTTGTCATTTTCGCTGACTGATACGAATCCTCGACAGCCAGTGTTACGACGAGTCGAACATCTATATACGTTTTGTAAACGTTTATCAATGTGATAAGTATAACCTGCATAGACGTAGACAGTACTATTTTTTGATTTGCCTTTAAATTCTTCCATATTTAAGGACTTGATAATATGCTAATAACTTGTGATTGACAAGGGCTTGCAAAAAGCAACAAATAAAGAACTCTCTGAAATAATAGAAAAAATGATACTAATGCCATTAACATAGACCGCAATGTACGCAATTTATTTTTATTAGCAATTAGTTGTAGAACGCAATTAACAAGATGTTTTCAAATTTTGTAAAATATTGTGAATACATTTTACTATTAATAATGCATTCAATTATCGAAAGTTAAAAAATTATGAACGACTCACCACTGACAAAAGGATTACGATTCTTACAATACTTGCAATTAGTCTTCTTATTCTTCGTTTTTTGGCCTGCACAAGCGGAATTAGGGCCGTTGCACATTCAAAAGTTTTAATCGTAAGGCCGTAACAAATCGACCAATCACAATCAAACATTCTAAAATGTAATAAGAATGTTTGAACTATGATTGGTTGATTTGCTTACGGCTTTATGGTTACGATAAAATATTTTCACGTGCAATGACTTTTAAGAGCATTCTACAATGGCAGTAGGCAGTACAGAGTGAGGAGTAAGATTTTAAGAGTTGGTTTTAAGAGCAAATGGGAATTGCCCATTTCGTTACTCTCGGTCGTTACATCACTAAAAACAGTATACTCTCCTATTCCTACAGCCTTGTTACTGCCATTGTAGAATGCCCTTAAAAGTCATTGCACGTGAAAATATTTTATCGTAACCATAAAGCCGTAAGCAAATCAACCAATCATAGTTCAAACATTCTTATTACATTTTAGAATGTTTGATTGTGATTGGTCGATTTGTTACGGCCTTACGATTAAAACTTTTGAATGTGCAACGGCCCTAATTCCGCTTGTGCAGGCCAAAAAACGAAGAATAAGAAGACTAATTGCAAGTATTGTAAGAATCGTAATCCTTTTGTCAGTGGTGAGTCGTTCATAATTTTTTAACTTTCGATAATTGAATGCATTATTAATAGTAAAATGTATTCACAATATTTTACAAAATTTGAAAACATCTTGTTAATTGCGTTCTACAACTAATTGCTAATAAAAATAAATTGCGTACATTGCGTTCTATGTTAATGGCATTAGTATCATTTTTTCTATTATTTCAGAGAGTTCTTTATTTGTTGCTTTTTGCAAGCCCTTGTCAATCACAAGTTATTAGATTAGCATATTATCAAGTCCTTAAATATGGAAGAATTTAAAGGCAAATCAAAAAATAGTACTGTCTACGTCTATGCAGGTTATACTTATCACATTGATAAACGTTTACAAAACGTATATAGATGTTCGACTCGTCGTAACACTGGCTGTCGAGGATTCGTATCAGTCAGCGAAAATGACAAAGTAACTGTTTGCTCTTTACATGATCATCCACCTAATGACATGATGATACGTATATTAAATTTGAAGCGAGAAATGTACCGTCTTTGCCAAGAAAGTGTACAGCCTATAAAAAAAATATTTGATGATGTTTGTGAAAGGTTAATATAAATAATAAAACACTTTCATTTCGCAGCTTTTTTAATTGTTTGTTATTAGGCAACCTTTTATATTGATTTTTTATTTCAGTGATTGTGAAGCAGCAATGTATTTAAGTTATCCATCCATTAAAAGCACTCTGAATAGAAAACGATCTGAATACAAGCCACCCATACCAAATTCTTTTGCATCTCTTAGTTTGGAACTTGAAAAGTATGACGCATGCAAAGATATTTATAAAGGAAATGTAATCGCAGAAGATGGTAGCATGGGACTTTTATTTTCAAGCAATGAATTGCTCAATGGACTAAATGAAAGTGCAGAATTATTTGTTGATGGAACATTTTCGGTAATTTCTGTAATTATATTACTTTTTATAAATAAGTGAATTTTACATTATAATAACACTTTAACAATTTATTTAATTACAGATTGTTCCTCGGAAACCGAACATAGTACAGCTATATACTATTCATATTCGTTGTATGAATACCGTAGATCACACTTATAAAAAAATTTATACATTTTTAAGAATCTTATCTGCAATTATTTATATATCATTATTTACATATTACAGGGAATTGCAACAGTATTTGTTTTGTGTGAATCACAAACTAAAGTTCTTTATCGGGCAATTTGGGAAAAAATAATTAAGCTTGCTCCAATGCTACAGAACAATGTAAAATTTATTATGGTAAATTACGAAAAAGCTGCAATAGCTATATTACACGAATTTTTCCCTGGGGCTGCGATACATGGATGTTGGTTTCATTTTAATCAGGTATATTATCAATGCAATTTTATTTTTTTTCTATATATTATATATAATAATTTATAATAAAATAAAAATATTTTTAGTCAATACTGCGCAAATGGCGACAACTAGGATTAACTAACGCTCCGAAAACCTTAATATCAATGGCAATGTCAATTCCATTAATACCGCATGTTAGATTTGAAGAAGCATTCACAATACTACAACGTATTGCTGATAATATATGCGATGATTATCCTGCTGTGTTGCAATTTATGTCGTATATGCGTAATACATGGCTAAATATATCTGAAAAAGTTTCGGTTTACAACTGCCCTGTGCGAACCAACAATCTAGTGGAAAGCTTCCATAACATAGCATTAAAACATTTTGGCAGACATACAAACATATGGATATTTATAGGTATGTTATTTTATCTTTTTTATATCTAGTAGGATAATAATTATTTATTATGTAAAAAAAACTAGATCATTAACAGTCATCAGATATAAAATAATAGATGAATACTTTAATTACAGAATTAATTATAGTAATAAAATTAACGCTTTCAAAAACAACATTAAAAGACATTACATTTTTTTATAGGTAACTTGAAGAAGTTGATTATTATTCAACAAACTGATTTTTGCCGCGCGAGAAACAATCTTCAAGTACGACGCGTCCATTCCAAAATCAACAAAAAAAAATGATATTATATTACAAAGGCAAGAAGATCTTAGACAAAATAGGTATTATGTATTATATATTCATGTATCTTATTACATATTGTTCGAAATTAAGTACATAAACTTGGAATTTTTATGTATTATTTAATCGTAATGAAAAAAATTTGTTGTCTTTCTAGGATATCTCTGATGGAATTTTTAAAATATTTTCATCAGTTTAACGACACTCAACAATATTTTATTGATATAACTTCCTCAACTGTGATGCATAAAAACAATGATATGGATGAGATTTGTGCCGACTTGCTATCAGAATTACCCATTATTAATCACGATAAAGGTGAGATTACAGATTTTTTCTCTTTCAATAAAACTCATGGATATTTTTGTGCATTTTTCTTTCTCTCTGTCCAGAACTTGATGAAAACGATAATAGAAATGATTTAAGCACTAATAATGGAAATACATATCATCGATCACGACGAATTAGAAGGACGCAACATCCATCAGAAAACATTAGATCACTTGAAACAAATTGTAAGTCCTCTAAAGAGGATCATAATCCCAGGACTTGCGAGAGCCCTTCAATGCCCGAAAGTAGGAACTCGCCAATAAAAGTGACAGAATTTTCTACAGAACACTATGACGGTAAAAAAATCATAAAATTTTTGTTTAAATAATGTTTTATTAAATTTGAAATTAACATTTTTTAAGTTAATATAT
>NW_021850518.1:12932-13279 GCF_003651465.1 Formica exsecta
ATTTTTTAAACAAAAATTTTACAATATTATGGTATATATACAATATATGTATACCATATATATACACATATCATATTCAAAATTTTTATTATATATATAAGTAGATAATGGGCATTATGGGGCGTCAATACAAACCCCCACTCCTCAGCCACTGGCGCCGACCCCCTGCTGTTACTGTCTGGGGCCCTCCCCCCTAAAGGTGTCTGTGGAAAAAAAGAATGGAGGGGACTCGTGGACGTCTACGAGACAATTTTCCTTAGATGTACGGTGGAAACATTCTTGGACGTCGATCGTCTGTGGATCTACGGGATGTGGAAAAACAATTTTCGTGAAAACGTTTCTTCGTC
>NW_021850519.1:0-529 GCF_003651465.1 Formica exsecta
TGTATTTAATAAAATTATATTATAAAAAACTGTTTGGTAAAACTAGTAACAACATTACCACACATAAAAAATTCGTACAACCACGCGAAGCGAGGTTCAACGCAAACCTATGTGTCTAGTTTTTTAATAGTGGAGCCCCCCGCAGAGGGGCGGAACATACTGTCTCCACACATGTACTTTTTAATGCGTAAATATAAAATGGAAAATTGTAAACCCATGTGAAACCTTATTTTGCATTAAAAAGTATATGCATGAGACGGTATGTTCCGCCCCTCTGAGGGGGGGCTCCACTATCAAAAACTAGACACATAGGTTTGCGTTGAACCTCGCTTGGAGGTGTAAGTTAATCTGAACATTTACCGAGAATCTATAATATTTCTATAAATGCAAGACTGATTTTATCAAACAAATACTATTTTAAATTACAAACTATTACAAACTGAACTGCTTCTATAAACTTGGCTAGTTAACTTGATTTCATATGTAGTTTTGATTTTTGATTTTTTAAAGGTTTTTATTTTTTAGAGGA
>NW_021850520.1:0-505 GCF_003651465.1 Formica exsecta
CCTTCAGCCCGCGCTTTTTCGATCGGAGAGGGACCCGGCGGACGCACGCGAGACGGCAACGTCACAACACATAAAGTTGCGCACCGTTCGATTGGACACATTTCAATTGCGCACAACTCGTTTGGACACATTTCATTTGCGCACCGTTCAATTGGACACGTTGTTTTTGGACACAACACATATTTTTGTATAATATGGAATACATACACACGCATGTATGCATGTATAATTTTGAAATTTTTTGACATTTATTATTAACTTTATTTGGTAAATAAACGTTTGTTACAGTTCGTTTACACACAGTTCGTTTGCACACAGTTCTTTTGCGCACAGTTCTTTTGCGCACATTTCTTTTGCGAACATTTCTTTTGCGCACATTTCTTTTGCGAACATTTCTTTTGCGCACATTTCTTTTGCGAACATTTCTTTTGCGCACATTTCTTTTGCGAACATTTTTGTGCACATTTCTTTTGCGCACATTTCTTTTGCGCGCAGTTCGTTTGCA
>NW_021850521.1:0-900 GCF_003651465.1 Formica exsecta
CGTCCGTAAGCCGGAGGTACCGCCCGCGACGGGATTTTGACGATTCTTGACTTTCCGTACACCGGCGGACGATACTCGAATTTCTGTACACCGGAGGTACCGCCCGCGGCGGGACTTTGACGATTTTCGACTTTTCGTACACCGGAGGTACCACCCGCTAGCGACTTAGTACGAGCTCGATTGTCCGTAAGCCGGAGGTCGCGACGGGAATTTGTCGATTTTCGACTTTTCGTACACCTGAGGTACCGCCCGCGAGCGACTCAGTACGTGCTCGATCGTCCGTAAGCCGGAGGTACCGCCCGCGACGGGACTTTGACGATTTTCGACTTTTCGTAAGCCGGAGGTACCGCCCGCGACGGGACTTTGACGATTTTCGACTTTCCGTACACCGGAGGTACCGCCCGCGAGCGACTCAGTACGTGCTCGATCGTCCGTAAGCCGGAGATACCGCCCGCGACGGGACCTTGACGATTTTCGACTTTCCGTACACCGGAGGTACCGCCCGCGAGCAACTCAGAACGTGCTCGATCGTCCGTAAGAAGGAGGTACCGCCCGCGACGGAACTTTGACGATTTTCGACTTTCCATACACCGGAGATACCGCCCGCGGGCTACTCAGTACATGCTCGATTGTCCGTAAGCCGGAGGTACCGCCCGCAAAAGACTTTGCCGATTTTCGACTTTCCGTACACCGGAGGTACCGCCCGCGAGCAACTCAGTACGTGCTCGATCGTCCGTAAACCGGAGGTACCGCCCGCGGCGGGACTTTGACGATTTTCGACTTTTCGTACACCGGAGGTACCACTTGCTAGCGACTCAGTACGAGCTCGATTGTCCGTAAGCCGGAGGTCGCGAAGGGAATTTGTCGATTTTCGACTTTTCGTACACCTGAGGTACCGCC
>NW_021850522.1:0-212 GCF_003651465.1 Formica exsecta
AGCACGTACTGACTCGCTCGCGGGTGGCACCTCCGGTGAACAAAATGCCGAAAATCGACAGAGTTCCTTTGCGGGCGTTACCACCGGAATACGGACGATCAAGCACGTACTGACTCGCTCGCGGGCGGTACCGCCGGTGTACAAAAAGTTGAAAATAGACAGATTCACTTCGCGGGCGGTACCTCAGGCTTATGGACGATCGAGCACGTACT
>NW_021850522.1:305-1191 GCF_003651465.1 Formica exsecta
TCCGGTGTACGAAAAGTCGAGAATCGACAGAGTCCCTTCGCGGGCGTTACCTCCGGTGTACGAAATGTCGAAAATCGACAAAGTCTCTTCGCGGGAGGTACCTCCGGCTTACGGAAAGTCGAAAATCAACAGGGTTTCTTTGCGAGCGGTAACTTCGGCTTACGCTAGATCAAGCACGTACTGACTCGCTCGCGGGCCGTACCTCCGTGTACAAAAAGTCGAAAATCGACAGAGTCCCTTCGCGGGCGGTACCTCCGGCTTACGGACAATCGAGCACGTACTGACTCGCTCGCGGGCGGTACCTCCGGTGTACGAAAAGTTGAAAATCGACAGAGTTCTTTCGCGGGCGGTACCTCCGGCTTATGGACGATACGGCACGTACTGACCCGCTCGCGGGTGGCATCTCCGGTATACGAAAAGTTCAAAATCGACAAAGTCCTTTCGCGGGCGGTACCTCCGGCATACGGAATGTCGAAAATCAACAGGGTCCCTTTGCGCGCGGTAACATCGGCTTACGGAAGATCGAGCACGTACTGACCCGCTCGCGGGCGGTACCTCCGGTGTACAAAAAGTTGAAAATAGACAGATTCACTTCGCGGGCGGTACCTCCTTCCGTTGTACGACGAAAAGTCAATCGACAGAGTCCCTTAGCGGGTGGTACCTCCGGCTTATGGACGATCGGGCACGTACTAACCCGCTCGCGGGCGGTACCTCCGGTGTACGAAAAATTAAAACTTGACAGAGTCCATTTGCTGGCTGTACCTCCGGCTTACGAACGATCGAGCACGTACTGACGTGCTCGCGAGCGTTACCTCCGGTGTATGAAATGTCAAAAATCGATAGTGTCCCTTCGCGGGCGTTACCTCCGGTGTACGTAAAGTCGAAA
>NW_021850523.1:0-774 GCF_003651465.1 Formica exsecta
CTCAGTACGTGCTCGATCGTCCGTAAGACGGAAGTACCGCCCGCGTCGGGATTTTGTCGATTTTTGACTTTTCGTACACCGGAGATACTGCCCGCCAGCGACTCAGTACGTGCTCAATCGTCCGTAAGCCGGAGGGACCGCCCGCGACGGGACTTTGACGATTTTCGACTTTTCGTAAGCCGGAGGTCGCGGGCTAATCAATACGTGCTCAATCGTCCGTAAGCCGGAGGGACCGCCCGCGACGGGACTTTGACGATTTTCGACTTTTCGTAAGCCGGAGGTCGCGGGCTAATCAATACGTGCTCAATCGTCCGTAAGCCGGAGGGACCGCCCGCGACGGGACTTTGACGATTTTCGACTTTTCGTAAGCCGGAGGTCGCGGGCTAATCAATACGTGCTCAATCGTCCGTAAGCCGGAGGGACCGCCCGCGACGGGACTTTGACGATTTTCGACTTTTCGTAAGCCGGAGGTCGCGGGCTAATCAATACGTGCTCAATCGTCCGTAAGCCGGAGGGACCGCCCGCGACGGGACTTTGACGATTTTCGACTTTTCGTAAGCCGGAGGTCGCGGGCTAATCAATACGTGCTCAATCGTCCGTAAGCCGGAGGGACCGCCCGCGACGGGACTTTGACGATTTTCGACTTTTCGTAAGCCGGAGGTACTGCCCGTGACGGGACTTTGACGATGGTGGACTTTCCGTACACCGGAGGTACCGCTCGCGGGCTAATCAATACGTGCTCAATCGTCCGTAAGCCGGAGGTACCGCCCGCGA
>NW_021850524.1:0-724 GCF_003651465.1 Formica exsecta
AATAAAGTTTTTGTCGGTAAAACAGACCCTTTGGGATCCCTTTAAGATTAAAGTATAGAGAAAAGAGGTCGGATTTAAGCAAGGAAATAAATAAAGCAAAGACAGCAGCTTGGAAAGATCTTATAGCAACTATTGAAAATGATCCGTGCGGTCTACCATACAAGATAGAAATTAAGGAAGCATGCTGTTGACCTCTGTGAAGTTGGCACCCCATCTTTTAAAAAACTAAATTTTTTTAGAGTTCTGAATGCACCCCAAAAAGTTCTAGAGTTCCTTACTAATTTTAAAAATAGTTCTGGCGAATTAAACTATAAAAACCATTTTTGAATCTTGGGGGTGCTAACTTCACGAAATGAAATGTCTAAATCAGCGATAACATTATAACTACTAAAAATAATTAATTTTGCCATTAGGATTTCTTTTGGAACTTTGAGGTGCTACCCAGAACTCTCAACATAACTGCCAGAATTAAAAAAAAAAAGTTTTTTTTTATTTAAAACATGAAAAATCGCCAGAACTTTTTATATATCGGTCTTAGCGCTTCGAACATTAAGAGTTATTGGTAGAACTCGTGAGGTGCTACCCAGAACTCTGATAAAATCATCGTAATTCCGAAAAAATTATTTATTTATAGGGACAGAAATTTTTCGATTCGACATAGGAAAAATCGCGAAAACTATTTGTATATCAATCTTAGCGTTTCGAGCATTAAGAATTATTGGTA
>NW_021850525.1:0-435 GCF_003651465.1 Formica exsecta
ATAAGGCGCTCCGGCGAGCGTAGCATTACCAGTTCCCGATCCCGAAATTCATTTCTTATTCATTTGGAAGTGAGTTATTTTATATAAAATTTTATTAATTTATTTTTTTTACCATTTTTATTTTAAGAAAATAAATATCTATATTTTTTTGTTAACAGTCTGCTGGTACCTTGGAAACTATATTAAATTTAACTAAATTTAGAGTTGGAAATATTCTCGCTCAACAGCCAGTTCCTGTCATTGTTGGACCTATCCTTGGAAACACGGCGTCATATATTATTTTAAATAACAGAGTCGAGTCTACACTGTTTCAAACACAGGTTCGTGTCTATACCCCTCGCGTTCTACGGGCTTCCCGTAGTTAGGCCGGGCTTCCCGGTTGCTGGGACGGCGCATCCTGATACCTCGCGTTATACCAGGCTACCAGGCTACGGG
>NW_021850525.1:3841-28390 GCF_003651465.1 Formica exsecta
TTTTGTAGGAAGACAAATCCAAAAAAGTACCCGGTTTTACCCTACTTTCCCCTATATAGTTACATATTATTTATGAACGTTAATTACTCATCCATAATATAAATAATATAAAATTAAACAAATCTTAGAAAGCATAGCTCTTTTTAAAGCAGCGACAAGTATCTTCAGAAAAGAAAATAAGTCATAAGAATACAGCAAATAAAGAATAATGGTTCGGCAAAAGTGCTTCATTTAAATCGATTATTTAGGCTGATGATTTATAATAGTCACCAATCACAAATACGCAAGCGCGTTACGTGTCGCTTGATTAGAACCACATGATGCAAACGTTCATGCAACAGTCCGTTAAGAACGACATGTACGAATAGTGGGTCCTCAAGAGTGCGCATAGTATATATATATATAAAACATTTGTTAAACATATTTGCAGTATTTAATCAAATAAGAGATATAAAATATATATATATGATCTAGTGACAGTTGGTGTATAAATAGTGAAAAAATTAAAGATTTATAATTCAGTAATTTTCTGGTTGTCTTATTTAATTGTTTCGAACAATAATTACATATCGCACGTTTCTTTCCATTTGATGCTTTTCTACTAGATTATATTAAGAGAAACTACAGAGGGAGATTGATAATATTTATATTATAATTTGATACAACAAATGCATACGTGTTAGTTCAACGTCGTCATTGGTTTTCATAGAAAAAAGTGAGCATTTATTAACCAAAAGTTTTATAATTTGATGATATGTAAGATACATCGTGATTATAAAAAGAAATTTTGAAAAGTAGCGCTGGAAAAGATCTCATGATTGATGTACTATACAAATTTCAAAAAATGATATACGTAAGAAAACATCGATACAATTAGTACATTTGCATTATCTAGAATATCGATAAAATCACTATTCATAGCTAAGTCGCCAAGGATTATGCAAAAGTTGACTGAGCGCAAGTATTAACAAAAAAAAAACAAAATTATTATGTCAAAAAAGATATTGTGTTATACTGAAAGTGTTAATGTTAGCGAGAGCGGATATCTTGTCAAACTATTCGGATTCACACTTCACACGGGTAAGAGATTGCTTTGTTGAATATAATTAAATGTTATTATAGCTAATAGTTTATTTGATCAACTAAAACTGTTTATGATAATAAAATATATGGACTTTATAATAATAAAATAGAACTATATAACTCAAAACATTAGAAGAATATGTGTGATGTTATGGAAAAAAAAAGATGTTTAAATCTTGGAAATTTTGTTTATAAATGAATGTTATGTAGTACAAAATTGAGCTTGATTAAAATGTATTAAAACTTGACTGTATTATCTCTTTTTCTTTGTATCTCTCTCTTTGCTATTTTTAAAAATAAGTGTTTTTGGAACATCAATATGATTTTTTGTTTCTCCTCCGTATTCTTATATTAATACATGCATATAGTGACATTTAAACTGATTTTTCTTCAATTCCTAAGACTTCTTTATTTTTGTAAATATTTATTACCATTTATTAGTATAATAAAATTTGTACTAAATTAGTTTTTATTTAACAAAATTAATTTAGAAAGTCAGCATCCTTTTTTATGTTAAAGATCGATATATACGTATATGTATAACAGAACAGAGATACTAAATATCGAAACAATGTCGAGTATCAGTATAATGGAGAATTTCGAGTTGTATCAATTAATTCTAACAATAAAGCCAATAGTTACAGAAATAAAAAATCTATGCAACCAGCCAATTTTTTGCTACGTCTTCGACTTTAGATATAAATTTAACTGTACATATATTCGTTACATAGCTATATGCATACGATCTTACCTAGGTGATGTATTGTACATAGGTTAATTATAACATCATATATTCCAGAATTTGTTTGCGTTAAAAAATATAGCAATAACCGAAAAGAAATAGTATAAGAATTTATATAAATTCTATATGACCATAAAAAAACAATATTTATAATATTTATATTTTTGAAGTACAAACATTATTGAAAAATTTTAATGGTATCAAATAAATTTTTGAAAAGGGAAGTTGTGCTAAAGTTCCTTGGAAAAATTAACTAACTCATCGTTAAAAAATTAAATTGTTAAACAAAATTGTTTTAACAATTAAAAAGAGCTACACTTTCATATATGATTTGCTAAGAGAAGCGGTTATAAGTTATAAATTCTTATTAACCCTCATTAATCTATTCTGCGTCACTTCGGGCTATCAACATACACATAAGACACACAAATTGATATAGCTGCATATGTATAACAGACCGTTTGGATCAACGAGCATCGAGCATTAAGCCACCATATATTGATTTACATTACATGCTCATTGGTTCAAACGGTCTTATTGACATCTATTTGACGCAGCTATGTCAATTTGTGTACGATAGCCTTTTCTGTTTAATATAAGAATCATGTTTGATATGCAAGAAAATCTTGCATATAAAAAGCAATAAAAACAGAATTTTTTAAAAAGTTTGAAAAACAATAAAAACAGAATTTTTTTTTTAATGTAACTATATTGTATTTTTTAGATATGATATCAATCAGAAGAGGTATAAAGAAAAATATCTTGTCTATATGATTAAATAAACAAGAAATTTCATGGCAGGTTTACTTATTACATATATTACTATTTACTTAATACATATATTATTTATCATTAAAAGTACCGGAAGTAGTTTTTGGCCGTGTTTTTGGCCCAGCGGTGCTTACTTAATTCTTTTTGTATGTTATACTTTATCAAGTATATTCCAGTATCCGAAAAGAACGATTATCACATTTTACAAAACCTCAAATCTGGCCGGAGTCATTCTGATAGTGTGAGTGTGAGAAACATAATTGATGAGATACCATTTACAAATATGTCTGTGACCCCAGAATCTATTGGTAAGTCGCAAAGAAATGCATAAATTATTAGCAAAAAAGTCTATGATAAAAAGATTGTAAATATAATTTACATTTAAAAAGAAGTAAAAATAACATAAAAAGATATCTTTCAACACCAAGAAGAATATAAATTTCATTTTGCCGCAAAAAATGGAAGAAAAATCCACAAATTATATGTAAAATTAATCAAGATTTAATATAAAGCAGCCAATTATATTATTTAATTTTATTTAATAATTTATTTTCTTTTTTTAGACAATTGCAAATATTGTATTTCTGATTTCTTAATCAATAAGAAATTTACGAAAAACGCTTAATGCTTTATTGTTAGTTTTTGCTCTGGATTAACAATTACTTCTTTAAGTCTTAAAACACGCAAACTTTTTTATATGATTTTATTATCTTAAATCTCAACATTTGCTGTGCTAATTTTCATATTTTATAATTTACCCCTATTTTTTTCTCGCTTTTATTTTTACTTTAAACCTCCTCTTTTTTTTTATTTGTTGTGATAATCAACTTAATGTTTTCGTATATAATTGTGACAATACGTATGATTGTAAAATTTCTAGAAAGCGTTTTGAGGAAACCGACATCTCCCAGGTCATTTGTCGAATTCGATAATGGATTCCTAAATGAAAAAGGCATATCTGTGACATTCAGGTAAAAAATTTAAATTTTCAGTCTGTATTATTTTAAATTTGACGACACACCAACCAAAATGATTAACGATACATACAAAAATGTTGATTCTGTTATAATTTTGCCAAATATAAAAAAGCTAAAATCTAATTTTTTTACAGATGAAATCAACCTGAATTTACAGACGAAGTAATACAAGGATACACAGTGCAGTGTTGGTTCGTCGAGAACCAAAAAGAGATTCAAATCTGTGACAACAAAAGTATCTCAGTTACAATATTGGAGTTCACCTAGCACAATCTAAAACCTAACACGACATATTATTTTCAAGTACGAGCGTATACTAAACTTGGTGCTGATCCTTACATAGATTTAATTGATGTATCGACTATGCACGAAAATCCAATACCGCAAATATTGATTGTAACAGTAAATGAAATCGATTTATGGGATCTGTAGCGGGATTCTCTAACATCTTAGCGACGATTGTCGCTATCGCTAGTTATCAATTTTTGTCGCTTGCGCGACCGACGCTGTCGATGCGGCGTGATTCTGTAACTTAGCCTTAACGATATCTATCGATGCAAGATTCGTTACTCAGCGTATCGAAACAATTCAGTAAATCTGACAACGTTGCAGTTTTTCGCCAGTAAAAATCTAGTTACTTTCAACAGAATTTACGAACGCAGACGAAAATGGAGCTGCAATGATGTCTTTATTCAGCTAAGTTTATGGCTGTAATTGATTCCGCTTGAAAAACAGAAGCCTAATCAGCCATACAGAAGAAGACACCGCTCGAAAAGTTAATTAATACTTTTTTTTCGTTAATATTTTTGTTCAAGAGAGACAGAACATGGTACAAGATGGAACAATGTAAGTGTTTATTCGAAATATGTTTTATATAGAAAATAAAAACGACAACATATCCTTCATGGAAAAATACTATTTGACTGCGAAGAAACGATTGAAAATAATTAAAAAACCATTCTAATATAATATTGTACACTATTTATCTTAATATTTTTTTCACTAATCCAATAGTATTTTTCCACAAGAAAAACATAAAATAATTATTTTATACTTTTATAGCGCTATATATATAATTTTTTTTGCTATTGTTATAATAATATTCTATAATAAGTAAAATAATGCATATATTTTTTAGAATTTTATATTTAAAAAATGTCATTGAGGATAATCAAAATCAGATAATACAATCGAATCTTGATGGAGATAATGCTCAAATCATTCAGAATTTATCTATTATATACCCCTTCTCACTCTATATATTCACATGAACTCACGATATATTATATTTTCTTGATATGAAAATTGACGATATAAATACTAAAAAGCCGCTAATTTATTGGCTATTGACAACACTCTTGTTTGTAACAGACATTAACGTTTCTATGTGCAATTTGATTTTGTAAACCAACAGAACTGGCTATGAAATATACTTTAAATCTTTAGCGATAGACAAAACAAACATTTACATTTCAAATTACAATTATGATATGTATGTTTTGGAAAAAAAGTATGTACTTTTCGAGAACATAGACGCATTCAAATATATCCAAAAAATAGAAAAGTCTTATAGTCTTAAATTTTATGCTTTCGATACATCTTTGCAATCGTATCCTCCGACGAGATGTCTGACACCTGACAAAAAAATTTACAACGTAGAAGAATCGACGTACACGGTAACGACAAACAGCATCATCGTAAATCTTCCGGAGCCGGTCCCTAAAAGTGGATGCAAAAAGTACAATACCTACCACCCTATATACTATCAATATCACAAGCTATTGTTTGAACAATGAGTTTAACAAGTTCGATAATTTCACCGTGCAGACATATGAGCGGTATTACGAGATTCAAAATTTAATGCCGCTTACAGAATACAAATTACAGCTAGTATAGAATAAGCAATTTTTACTCCGACCAATTATCGATGGATCTATTACTCGATTCGAAAGTGATACTAACAATAAAAACTAAACCGAGCAAGTTTGACGCACCGGAAAATGTGACAGTTCAGGCTCTGACGCCTATTATAGCGGCAGTTTATTGGATGCCATCCAAAAAATTAAACTGCGTCTCAGTGATCTACGAAGTATACTGAACGTTAATTACCAACAGTACGCGACAAATAAACGAGATGCCTATTAATACGACCAAACATAAAGTAGGCAGCAAATTTTTCACGATAATCGAACCGTTGATACCAGGACAGAAATATAGGGTATTTGTACGCATATATCCAGCCAATTTCAGCGATCATTATAATAACAGTTTGAGCAAAACCTTGTACATGTATTCGGAACCAAACAATATAACTTTAAGCGAGGTTAGCATTGTTACGTCCTGGCGATTCCACGATTCCTTCCTTCCGCGAAGTGTCGGCAACGATCGTCGATTGGTGAGACAAACGAACCGCTCAGTAAACAGACCAACGTAAAAGATCGATGATAAAAACATGCCGGTCTCCTCAAGGTAATATAAATTTTTCTAACGAAATACCCAACAAACACAGCTGCATCTATAATAATAAAATTTTCCAACAAATATTCAATAAACACAGCTGCACCAATAGCAATAAAATTATCATAGAAGAATAGGATCTTTTTTGCTTTTTTCGTTACTGTTAGTTATGATTCTGTGATTTGATTGTTTTACTGTTTGTTTTTAATCTGAAATATATTTAGGGATCGAAAAGTTGAATGAAATAACATCGGATAAAATATAATTTAATTTTAAGAATTTTTAGTAAAATAATTTATGCCTATAAAAAAAGAGAAAGAGAAAGAGATTGCAACAAAACAATAAATTATAATTTTGATTCCTGTCATTTCGATTCTTTATTAAATGTGTAATTATCACGCAAAATATGCGCTTTGAAATTTATTCAAGCGATATACTTACGTATTATTTAACGTATATAAAAAATAATTAGTTACTAATCATATCTTAAATTATATGAGATATTTGTCGATACTTGTCGCAATCGCCAATGGGATTACAACGATTCATTGGCGATCGCTGATAAATTCAACCGGTTACTATTATTTTATAAACTCTGTTATAGAATATGGTCAGTTCAAAGATCTGCGAATCTTTTACGTTACAGATTCCAGGGTTTTTTTTTTAATGGGCAAAACGTCGAGTTAATTATACTGGAATAAAATCTTATACAATTCTATTCGATGAATGTTTGCTGATAATCATATCAAATTTTTTAATTTTAAAGTATTTTAACAGTTTTGATTATATTTTATAATACGTTGTCTCAAAACATATACATTTATGTTAATAAATTTTACAAGCATTCATTCCGTTTTGTTAATTTAAAAATCAAAATAACTCTTTATTAAACCCCCCACTCATTCCTCTAGTCGAAAGATCGCACTTGGTCCCATCCCGCGTAAAAGAGATTAAATTCTCTTACCAAAAAGGGACCACCGAACGAACGTCTGAATAACCAGCGTAACAGCGACTCAGTCGTTTACCTGCTTTTCAAACCTGTCAGTTCGTTCGACCCGATTCGAAACGCCACGAAACGTTTAATTTCTAGAAAATTAAAAATAGTTGTTGCGCCCTTCCGTCGACTCATCCTTCGCCGAGTCTGGATGTAACAGCATAAACGGTATGAATATCTCGTGGATTCCTAGCGTTAATATGGTTTATTACTTATTGGAATACAAAAATGTTGAGATGCAGAAGTGGCAAACTGTAGACGACTTTGAGCAGAATAAAAGGGAGAAAGTAACGTACTACATAGAAAACTTACTACCAGGAACTCTATACGAGTTTCATTTGATATTGAAATACCCCAAATACGAGAAAGACTTTATATGGCTGTCTGATGGAAGATTTACTTTTTCAACACTGACAAGTAAGCAAATGAAGATTATAACATTATATACTTATTTTAAACATAAAAATATTTACAAAGTTTAAAAACTTAGTAATTTTTAATAGTAATGTTATAAGTAGGAGTAAGTTTTTAATTAAAATTAATATATTAAGAGTATATTTTTGCGTAACAAAGGTGATATTTCGAGCACTTCTGGAATATCGGTTATGCAATATTACCTATCATTCACCATAAGCTTTGTCGCTATAGTTACTGTAATCTGCGTCTGCTACTTTTACTACTGTAAGTATATTTGATACGCATTTAGTTCTTTAATTGCGAAAGAGAGAGATTATAAGAGATTTTCTAAGAAAAGTTAATTTACTTGTTAGAAAAACGATGTAAATTTTGCAATGCCTACTCTCTATTAAGTAAATATATTGCAATTTTAACAATATCATAACAGTGTATCGACAACGTAAAAAAAGTAACGAGCAAGTTTTGCCTCCGATAATGACCGACATCGAATTAGCGATTCTACATGAGATACCTAACGGTAACGTTCAATTCAATACGTTATACAGTCCTATGCTGCAATATAATTTGGATGAATATATACTGACCAAAATCAAACGTGAGAAAATTAGAGGTACTTTTAGGCAGCGGCGCATTTGGAAAGGTAAAAACTAACTTTTTCAATGTTTCGCTAATTTCTAGGTCTACAGAAATTGAGACAGATACGTGTTTCTCGATAAAAATAATTATATACTTAACTTTTTATAAGAGATTATAAGTAATGCAAAGTTTTTGTGAAATAACATGCACTCTACTATGTATTTTTCGTTATTATTTAATACAAAATAAAATATATAATGTCATTTGACATTAAACTATATATTTTTTAATGAAATATAAATTTAAGTTTATTTTAAATATTTTGCAGGTGTTTCAGGAGGAACAGTAAAGAATTGAGAAAGACCGGGCATAGAGATATCCGCTGCCATAAAAATGCTTCGAAAAAATGCTTCCTTGCAAGAGAAAAAGAAGTTTTTAGAAGAGGCTAGGCTTATGAATCACTTCCGACATAAACATGTACTAAGATTGCTGGCCGTCTGCATAGACGATTGTTGACATGGAAAAAGTGTTTGTTTATACTTACGGGATAGGTACATGGTCATAGATATTTGTCAGTAATCGATTTCATTTATTTCTCGCAGTTCGTTAACAGCTTTCAACAAGCGACTACAGGAATTTCTGAGTCTTGTCTTGAAAAATATTATTTATTAATTGCGTGGGCGGGGGAGAGGCGGAGTCCATACCTCTGCATTTCTACCCAAAAAAAATTCTAACCTAACCCAACCCAACTTTACTTTTAAAACTGAAAATAAGTTTGGGTTAGGTTAGAAATAAAATTGCTGTATTGTTATATTCCGAGTTCTCTGTACGCTCCTGAAGTTTGTCAGTAATCTTTTGAATCATTTTGTATATACGCGGAATATTAAATTATACAAATATCTTAAATTATAGATTAATTATTTATTAAACGATTTATCACGAAGCTTTTTTTGTTACTGCTAGTTATGATTCTGTGATTTGATTGTTTTTAATCTGAAATATATTTAGGGATCGTCGAAAAGTTGAATGAAATAACATCGGATAAAATATAATTTAACTTTAAGTATTGTTAGTAAAATAATTTATGCCTATAAAAAGAGAAAAAGAGAAAGAGATTGCAACAAAACAATAATTTATAATTTTGATTCCTGTCACTTCGATTCTTTATTAAATGTGTAATTATCACGCGAAATATGCGCTTTGAAATTTATTCAAGCGATATACTTACGTATTATTTAACGTATATAAAAAATAATTAGTTATTAATCATATCTCAAATTATTTGAAATATTTGTCGATACTTGTCGCAATCGCCAATGGGATTACAACGATTCATTGGCGATCGCTGATAGATTCAACCGGTTACTATTATTTTATAAACTCTGTTATAGAATATGGTCAGTTCAAAGATCTGCGAATCTTTTACGTTACAGATTCCAGGGTTTTTTTTTAATGGGCAAAACGTCGAGTTAATTATACTGGAATAAAATTTTATACAATTCTATTCCATGAATGTTTGCTGATAATCATATCAAATTTTTTAATTTTAAAGTATTTTAACAGTTTTGATTATATTTTATAATACGTTGTCTCAAAACATATACATTTATGTTAATAAATTTTTCAAGCATCAATTCAAATTTTATTTTTAATCCAATGTCAAAGACATCAATCAGGCGAATACGCAGTATTTTTCTCTTTAACTTCTTTTATCTTTTACATTTTAAATACGTTATGACTATAGGTATATAATAAACTACATCGTGGTATTATAATCATATATTTTATATATGAAATTGTTTATTACAAACCCTCTTTAGTTATTTTCTATCATTATAGACAAATATAATAATCCATAATTTTATATGAAAAAAAAGTTTGCTTATCTTAAAAAAATATAAACATGCAGCAATCAAAAAAATATTTTACAGCATTTATATGTGTAATTTGTAGATTACAAGAACTTTTATAAACATTTATTATTCAAGTAAAGAACTGATAAGGCTCTTCTGTTAAAAATAAAATTTAAATTGAGAAGGCTAATATTATAAGACATATGCATATGGTAAAGCGTGAGTTTCGAAAAGAATAACAAAAAGAAAGTTTATCAACTCTATTTCTCTCTTTCTCCCTTTTCAATTTCAGTCACCTCTATATGACACCGCAAACGATAATACTGCTGTAACGACCGTTCCAGAGACTTAGGTAGACCCGTATTAAACAGTCGTGAACCGTCATCGGTGGTATCAATTATTCCTAATCATTGCAACAGAAGTGCCATTGAAGATCTCATACGAAATTTTTTCCTAAAGTTGGAAATCAATTATTAAAGTAAATTGAGACCGTCTATAAAAGCACGTGAGACTAATTTAAATTTTATTCCAAAATAATATGTTCTTTCTCTGCAGTTATTTTTTATAGTTTTTTTAACAGTTGGCGCAAATACAACGCAGCTAGTATCTAACCGATGTTAAAAGAAGAGAATTTTCGATTAAAATTGAACCGAATAATTTGTCTGTTCTAAATTTCTGAATTTGGAAGCTTTATTGAAGAATCTTAGTCAGTCATTTAAAATAACGGTTGAGTCTTGGCACATAAAAAAAATTAAGAAAAGAACAGAAAAAGTTATATACATACATGAAACACGTATATTAAATATAATAATTTATCCTTCAATTTACTTGATATAGGTATATATTTTTTATACATATATCATAGAATTGGAATTTTGTTATAATGCGTACAGGTAATAATATATCACTATTAAAAAATGTTTCTTATAATAATAATAATATACATATAGTTCTATATATATAATAATATATAAATTTCAGTACCTGAACCATAAATTATTAATATACTCAGAAATAACCGCTTTTTCTTGATTTCATAACGAACTATTTTCCCTTACAGCGTTATTTGCGATCATCATCGCTAACATTGTGTGTGCCTTCGATGCATCAATGTTATTTAGCGGCAAGACTGAAACTATATTTGCTAATCTATCTACAGCGATTATAACATATGTAGAATTAAAGGATATATCAAGTCTAAAAGATCCATCGTATATAGTATGTAATTGATGTATTTGTATCTTATATAAGTTCTGAGTTGCTCAATTTTTAATTTATGTTTTGCCACAGAAACAATTGTTACACAGAGAAAACACAGTATTTAGTCCTATCAATATAATTATGATAACATCCTTACTTTTAAACGGCGCTAAAGAAGGAGCAACAAAGAATGAATTGATGTCTCTTTTGAAAATTACTGATAATATACATTTAGACGGATTCCTAGCTATGCTTACTAATTTAAATGTAAGATAAAGAATGAAAAAATATACTATAATAAAAAATTTTTCTGTATAATGATATGTTTATATGTATTTTTAGGATATCGAAAACATCGAATTGCATCTAAAAACCGCAGTATATGTTCAAAATTCAGTTGAGCTAACGGCGGCTTTTTCATCAATATGCGTAAATAAATTTAATTGTTCGATTTCAAAAGTAGATTTCAGAAATAATATAAATGTTGCAGAAACTATAAATTCATGGCTGCGAAAAACAACAAATTACAAGATATTATATGACGTAATTTCTTCAGGTATATTATATAAATGTTTGACTAATAATTAAATATAAATAAATTGTGTTGGAATTAATGGAAATTGGTGATCTGCTACAATATTTGAGAAATAGTCGAAAATTACAACCGTCAGATTTGCACGCTCTGCGTCTGCAAGATTTGTTTGCTATGTGCGAAGATGTTGCGCGAGGTTGTTGCTACCTGGAAAATCTGCGTTTCGTTCATAGAGATCTCGCTTGTCGAAATTGCTTAGTATCCGCCAGAGATCGCGAAAACCGTGTCATTAAAATTGGCGATTTTGGACTAGCTAGAGATGTTTACAAAGATGACTATTATCGCGTGGTAAATATAATTAGTGTAAAAAGATGAAATTTTTTAAAAATGTTTATGTGTTCTTTTTTTGTCGTAATAATATAGTACATTTTTACTTTGAGTCGAACTTAAGAAAGATGGATTATTTCTGTTTATACATATAAAACAAGAAATAAATAAACGTTTTTCGTTCTAATACAAATGCTCTTAAAATGGACAACATAAACCAGACGATTAACTTCGCTAAAACCACTTGTTTTAGAAAGCACAAGGTCGGCTTCCTGTTTGCTGGATGGCACCGGAATCTTTGTTGATCGGAATATTTACTTCCCAGAGCGACGTTTGGTCATTCGGAGTTCTATTATGGGAAATTACATCATTGGGTGAGCATCCTTACATTGGCAGGACTAATCTGGAAGTGATAGATTATGTACGCGCTGGAGGTAGGTTGCCGACGTCTCTCAATTGTCCACCGACTTTGTACGAGTTAATGCTGCGTCTCTGGAGTCCAGCGAATAATAGACCAAACTTTAAACTTTGTCTCGAGAATATTATAGCTCTAAGAAATAACATGGAAGATACTTTACTGAGTCCAATGGATATTATCTAGCCATAAAATTAAATTAATTAATGACATTATTTTCCAAATGATCCAATGAAAAGCTCAAACGTAGGAAAAATAACTTTAAATAATTAATATTCTGTCGTTTTCAAGTTTAATCTTAATATTAGATTTGTCGATAAGAATAAGAAAGATATTTTTCAATCTTATTTTGCGAGAAATTTTGATGATTGAAAATCACAACACTTGTTCTTACAATTGTAAGCAATGCGATGCTGATGCCAGGGGAAAGTGCCAGCACTTTCGAGTAACCGAAAACTTAATAGTTCTGAATCTAATAATTATCGGTAGATTGCTAAAGTAGTTTTAAAAATAATATCTATTTCATTTTGTATTATTATACTGTTTTATATTCCTATATTTTTTCTTACTTGAATGCTTAAACAAAACATACATTTATATTTTTAAAAGTTCTCTGGGATTTTTTTATTCCCTTTCCTGTTCTTTCGCTCAAAATATGAATGTACTACTGAATTAATTTCAAGAGTAGAAATATTTTAAAAATATGCAGTTTAAAAAAAGATTATCACAAGTCACTCTAATTTATCGTGAAGAAAAGATCACTCTCTTAAACAATAAACCACGACCAAATTTCCATTAAGCTCGATCAGCGATAAATTCGACTAACAATAAGATAGAATTGTCAAAATCATATCGTTCCTATCTCTCCTTTCTCATATCAAAAAACAAAAAAAATTAATAATTTCGTCTGTATTAACAATAAAAAAATACTGCAGATTTCGATGATGAATTAATTGCCGATTATATTAACCAGAATTTGATCTAGAATGTGGGTCCTCATACAACCTATATCTCGCCCGGCAATCCGTCATTTCAACTTGGTCGTTGTCGAAATATTTCACGTATTATGACTTATGTATGCGCGGAATATTAAATTATACAATTATTTTAAATTATAGATTAATTATTTATTAATCGATAAATGTATCACGAAATCTTTCATTAAGTTAATTATTCAATTCTGCAATTTGATTATTTAATTGCGCGTTTTCAATCCACATCATATTTAAATTGCTGAAAAATCCAATGATAAAGCATCGGACAAAATATATTTAATTTTAAATATTGTTAAAGAAATAATTATTGCTCATAAAGAGAAATAGCAACAAAACGATAATTTATATATTTTAGGATAAATATGCATAAAAGATTGTAGCTCACCAATTTTATCGCCACTTAGATATATTGTAAGGGAGGGTTCTGAATAATTCCCCGCAAGAATCAAGTGGCGGACGGCATTAGTTCAGGAGATATAACAAATTAAAGTTTCACAGTTTTAATCAGCTTTTTCTCAGGTATTATAAAGTAACATGAGAAAATGTGAAGTTTGTATACGTTGTATTTGTCGTAGAGTAGACATGGAAAAAGTGTTTGTTTTTACGGGATAGGTACATGGTCATAGATATTTTGTCAATAATCGATTTCATTTATTTCTCGCAGTTCGTTAACAGCTTTCAACAAGCGACTACAGGAATTTCTGAGTCTTGTCTTGAAAAATATTATTTATTAATTGCGTGGGCGGGGGAGAGGCGGAGCCCATACCTCTGCACTTCTACCCCGAAAAAATTCTAACCTAACCCAACCTAACTTTACTTTTAAAACTGAAAATAAGTTTGGGTTAGGTTAGAAATAAAATTGCTGTATTGTTATATTCCGAGTCCTCTGTACGCTCCTGAAGTTTGTCAGTAATCTTTTGAATCATTTTGTATATACGCGGAATATTAAATTATACAAATATCTTAAATTATAGATTAATTATTTATTAAACGATTTATCACGAAGCTTTTTTCGTTACTGCTAGTTATGATTCTGTAATTTGATTGTTTTACGGTTTGTTTTTAATCTGAAATATATTTAGGGATCGAAAAGTTGAATGAAATAACATCGGATAAAATATAATTTAATTTTAAGAATTTTTAGTAAAATAATTTATGCCTATAAAAAAAGAGAAAGAGAAAGAGATTGCAACAAAACAATAAATTATAATTTTGATTCCTGTCATTTCGATTCTTTATTAAATGTGTAATTATCACGCAAAATATGCGCTTTGAAATTTATTCAAGCGATATACTTACGTATTATTTAACGTATATAAAAAATAATTAGTTACTAATCATATCTTAAATTATATGAGATATTTGTCGATACTTGTCGCAATCGCCAATGGGATTACAACGATTCATTGGCGATCGCTGATAAATTCAACCGGTTACTATTATTTTATAAACTCTGTTATAGAATATGGTCAGTTCAAAGATCTGCGAATCTTTTACGTTACAGATTCCAGGGTTTTTTTTTTAATGGGCAAAACGTCGAGTTAAATTAAAATTAAATTAAATTTAAGTTATTGGAATAAAATCTTATACAATTCTATTCCATGAATGTTTGTTGATAATCATATCAAATTTTTTAATATCAAAGTATTTTAACTGATTTGATTATATTTTATAATACGTTGTCTCAAAACATATAACATTATATACTTATTTTAAACATAAAAATATTTACAAAGTTTAAAAACTTAGTAATTTTTAATAGTAATGTTATAAGTAGGAGTAAGTTTTTAATTAAAATTAATATATTAAGAGTATATTTTTGCGTAACAAAGGTGATATTTCGAGCACTTCTGGAATATCGGTTATGCAATATTACCTATCATTCACCATAAGCTTTGTCGCTATAGTTACTGTAATCTGCGTCTGCTACTTTTACTACTGTAAGTATATTTGATACGCATTTAGTTCTTTAATTGCGAAAGAGAGAGATTATAAGAGATTTTCTAAGAAAAGTTAATTTACTTGTTAGAAAAACGATGTAAATTTTGCAATGCCTACTCTCTATTAAGTAAATATATTGCAATTTTAACAATATCATAACAGTGTATCGACAACGTAAAAAAAGTAACGAGCAAGTTTTGCCTCTGATAATGACCGACATCGAATTAGCGATTCTACATGAGATACCTAACGGTAACGTTCAATTCAATACGTTATACAGTCCTATGCTGCAATATAATTTGGATGAATATATACTGACCAAAATCAAACGTGAGAAAATTAGAGGTACTTTTAGGCAGCGGCGCATTTGGAAAGGTAAAAACTAACTTTTTCAATGTTTCGCTAATTTCTAGGTCTACAGAAATTGAGACAGATACGTGTTTCTCGATAAAAATAATTATATACTTAACTTTTTATAAGAGATTATAAGTAATGCAAAGTTTTTGTGAAATAACATGCACTCTACTATGTATTTTTCGTTATTATTTAATACAAAATAAAATATATAATGTCATTTGACATTAAACTATATATTTTTTAATGAAATATAAATTTAAGTTTATTTTAAATATTTTGCAGGTGTTTCAGGAGGAACAGTAAAGAATTTAGAAAGACCGGGCATAGAGATATCCGCTGCCATAAAAATGCTTCGAAAAAATGCTTCCTTGCAAGAGAAAAAGAAGTTTTTAGAAGAGGCTAGGCTTATGAATCACTTCCGACATAAACATGTACTAAGATTGCTGGCCGTCTGCATAGACGATTGTTGACATGGAAAAAGTGTTTGTTTATACTTACGGGATAGGTACATGGTCATAGATATTTGTCAATAATCGATTTCATTTATTTCTCGCAGTTCGTTAACAGCTTTCAACAAGCGACTACAGGAATTTCTGAGTCTTGTCTTGAAAAATATTATTTATTAATTGCGTGGGCGGGGGAGAGGCGGAGTCCATACCTCTGCATTTCTACCCAAAAAAAATTCTAACCTAACCCAACCCAACTTTACTTTTAAAACTGAAAATAAGTTTGGGTTAGGTTAGAAATAAAATTGCTGTATTGTTATATTCCGAGTTCTCTGTACGCTCCTGAAGTTTGTCAGTAATCTTTTGAATCATTTTGTATATACGCAGAATATTAAATTATACAAATATCTTAAATTATAGATTAATTATATATTAAACGATTTATCACGAAGCTTTTTTCGTTACTGTTAGTTATGATTCTGTGATTTGATTGTTTTACTGTTTGTTTTTAATCTGAAATATATTTAGGGATCGTCGAAAAGTTGAATGAAATAACATCGGATAAAATATAATTTAACTTTAAGTATTGTTAGTAAAATAATTTATGCCTATAAAAAGAGAAAAAGAGAAAGAGATTGCAACAAAACAATAATTTATAATTTTGATTCCTGTCACTTCGATTCTTTATTAAATGTGTAATTATCACGCGAAATATGCGCTTTGAAATTTATTCAAGCGATATACTTACGTATTATTTAACGTATATAAAAAATAATTAGTTATTAATCATATCTCAAATTATTTGAAATATTTGTCGATACTTGTCGCAATCGCCAATGGGATTACAACGATTCATTGGCGATCGCTGATAGATTCAACCGGTTACTATTATTTTATAAACTCTGTTATAGAATATGGTCAGTTCAAAGATCTGCGAATCTTTTACGTTACAGATTCCAGGGTTTTTTTTTAATGGGCAAAACGTCGAGTTAATTATACTGGAATAAAATTTTATACAATTCTATTCCATGAATGTTTGCTGATAATCATATCAAATTTTTTAATTTAAAAAATGTTTCTTATAATAATAATAATATACATATAGTTCTATACATAATAATATATAAATTTCAGTAGTTGAGCCATAAATTATTAATGTACTCTGAAATAACCGCCTCTTCCTAATTTTATAACGAACATATTCCCCTTACCAGCGTTATTTGCGATCATTGCTAACATTGTATGTGCCTTCGATGCATCAATGTCATTTAGTAGCAATACTAAAAATCTATCTTCAGCGATTGTAATATATGTAGAATTAAAGGATGTATCTAGTCTAAAAAAACCATCGTATATAGTATGTAATCGATGTATTGGTATCTTATATAAGTTTTGAGTTGCCTAATTTTTAATATATGTTTTGCCACAGAATCGATTGATGAATATAAAAAAACATAGTATACAGTTTTACGAATATATATATGATAACTTCCTTACTTTTAAACGGCACTAAAGAAGGAGCGACAGAAAATGGGTAATTATTTACTATAACGGACCCAGCTCCAATGATGTTGACCTTGACATATATTGTCAAGGACATAATCCTGAGTAACTTTTCCTTATAACTTAATCGGCGGTCATTGTTTATTAAAAAGTTATTAACAAATAAAGTTTGAGAAATAAAATGTAATTTTTACATGAGTTTGTAATTTCCACGCAAGAAGCGAGGTCCATCCGCATCAGGACGTTGTATAATTTAAACCAAATTTTCAGAAATAGGTTTGAGTTAGGTTATATCTTCCGGAGGTGGAGCCCCCCGTAGGGGGTGGGAGGAACTCACTGCGTTCACGTATACACTTTCTCATCCACACAGCAATTCTGGGCTGAACGTCGCTTCGTATTGTAAAGTATATGCATGGACACAGTGGGTTTCGCCCCCTCCCTACGGGGGGGGCTCCACTTCCGAAAAATATAACCTAGATAATGAATGATATGTAAGATAAAAAATAAAAAAATATATTATAGTACAAAATTTTTCTGAATAATGATATATTTATATATGTTTTTAGGGTATTGGAAACATCGAATTGCATCTAAAAGCTGCAGTATATATTCAAAATTCAGTTGAGCTAACGGCCGACTTCTCATCAATATGCATAAATAACTTTAATTGTTTGATTTCAAAAGTACATTTCAGAAATAACGAAAGTATTGCAGAAACTATAAATTTATGGGCCCAAAAAGCAATAAATTATAATATGTTAGATTACATAATTTCTCCAGATATATTGTATAAATGTTTGACTAACAATTAAATATAAATAAATTATAGTTTATGCAAAACGCATTGTTAACAACAATATATTTTATATGAATAGTTAATGTGGACAGAGATACAAAAAATATGTTGGTAAATGTTGTTTATCTAAATAGTAGATGGCTGAACTCAACTCATAAAAAAAAATTAGTGAGACGCAAGTTTTATATTTCTTCATCAATAATGTATTTTGTTCCAAATTTGAAGATTGTTGTAAATTTGAAAAATCGACATTTATTCATGGTGAAATACCACATTGGAATGCCAAGTTCATTGAAATTCCATTTTTGGTAAATAATTATTATTTATAAAACAACTTTCGAAAATAAAATAATGAATCAAAAAATAATTTTATAGGATATCAAGAATTAAATATTCAATCAAAATATAATTTTACAGGATAACAACGTTACAATGACTGTATTTTTGCCAAATAAAAATTTGGAACCTGGAAATCTGGAGTACCTGAGAAAAAAGCATAACTTTTCAGAATTTCAATCAGTTAGAACTACATACACAAACAAATTTGAGCAAGATACGGAATTATATTTATCTAAGTTTATGACTGCATATCATGAAAATATGACAGATTTTTTCCGTAAAGTAAGTATTGTGTAATTAACAAAATCTGTTTACAACTGATATGTAAGAGATTTTGGATAAATTCTAGAAATTAAAACTGATAATTGCTTGTAAATGGGCGTTACTACGATGTTCGGAGATAATGCGGATTTTACACGTCTCTCAGAAATTCCTTTAAAAGTGAACAATATTGTTCAAACAGTTTCCGTGAAGATTAACGAAGGAAGTTCGGAAGTACCAGATGGATACATCTGTGAGTAATAGAAAACTTTAGGCGAATACTGTGTAAATAAGCATTGCAATAAAAAATTTTTAATTACAGTTGACAGAAGCGAAGTAAGAGAACCGGTAGGTCCACGGCAAGAGTTGGTCGTAGATCGTCCGTTTCATTACTTTATCGAAGTGTACAAAGAGATAATGTTTGCTGGAACCGTGCGAGCACCAGAATTTATATTTCTGAAAAATGAATTATAAATTCTATTACATTCTTGTATTTATTGAAAGTTTATATCGCACAATGTATCTACAGCTTAAATTTTTTAAAATTTTATCATATTAACGTATATAAAATTCAAGCATTAATAAATAAATAATTTGTATTTTGAAAATGTGCTTTAGTTATTTTTTGATCAATTTTCTTATTGCTTAAAAGTAGCCAAATAAATTTGCACTTATGTGCATTAAATACAACAAAATAACTATATGCTTATACAATCGAGCAATTATTTATCTATAATTATATAATGTAAAAAAGAGAGACAGTATATACGCGCTTTTTAGATTTGATGTGTTTTATATTAATTGATCTTTTTGCATAAATACATTATAAAAAATATTTCTTAAGATTTAAATGTTATATATATCTAGAAATTTGTAAAAACAATTTGTGTATTATCAAGAGACACGGTAGTGTCTCGCGCCAAGTCACGCAAAGCAAAGACCGCGCGTAACAAGAGCGAAGCACCCTGGGTATCTATACGCGAGTCGGATAGTTGAGAGTACCTTAGATTACCTTAAGTGTGCAAAATTTCAGATTGTAGTGTTCGTACGCTTTCATTTATAAAAAAGTGAATATTTGTAGATAGTTGGATCAGATATATCTCATTTATATTAGAAAATTAGAAAAAAATAAAACATCACAAAAGTAATTTCTGCTACGTGTAAAAACAGAACAAAACATCGCAATACATATGTTTATAAGAAATGTGTGTATTCTATAATGTTTATTATAAGATATGTATGTATATTCTATAGATTCAACTATCCAAAAATATCAGGAAGATTTTGCATACTTTTTTATAAATGGAAGAGTGCTACGCTATATAATGTTGCACTCTAGAAAATTTAACGTTAAATACTTGTCAAAAACCAGTATGAATAACTGCGAACAGTATTATAGGCATACGCATATAAGAATCTAGTATATTTGAGTGCATTTATTAAAGAAGTGTCATCATATAGTTATTCGTCATGCATCATATGTAACTACAGATAAGTATAAATAATATTGGTAAAACGCAATTTGTAAGGTTAATCCATGTCCTATAAATAATTTATAAATATACATTTATTTTTCAGTGGAAGTAGAAGAATTTTTCAATTCCTTATTTCGATGCTAATGCATCGCTTAAAATAGATGAAGCATGTTTCAGTATCGTTAATATATAATGTTGCACTCTGGAAAATTTATCTGTCCAATGGATAACTGTGATCAGTAATACAGAAGGATAACTGCAAATAGTAATATAATATAGACAGACACATGCAAGAATCCAATATTATGTTATACATGTGTTGGAGGAAACTGTTTTGCGACATAATCATATATTATTTACTAGGGTACTACAAGCGTGTGCTATGCAACGGATATAGGATTTTGATTGAATTAAATTGTAATCCTATAGATTTTATTGAAGGAGAATCAGAGTTAGTTTTTGGTTTAATATTGAGTATTTTAGCAGTGAATTTACATTAATTTTAGCTGAATATGAAAAAATTATTTTTTTTAGATTAGTGTTGTATTATTATATTAGTACAAATTTACTAATTTTTATTTATTTATTTATATTTTTATTAATTAATATTATTAATTTAGTAATCATTTTTATATAAGAAATGTTTTGGAAACGGTGTACAAGAAATTGATTTGTGAAACAAAAGGAGATCTATTTTATATTGTAATTTCTCTACAATTTTAATTGTATTTATTCGATTTCTAAAGTTTTAATCAATAGCAGCGTTAATTAATCTTTCCATAATCATATGATCGCTCAGTTGAAGATATGCTCTCTCTCTCTCTCTCTCTCTGTCAGGTTTTCGAAAACGTTCTTAGAGTGTAAAAGAGTACTTTTTGTATTGTGCGATATTTACCTAGATCTCTAATTAAAACACCGGACATACGGAAAAGAGTATTCGTCTCGAGATTTTTAGATATATCTTTATATGACATACGAAAAATAAATTTTTGGAATGGAAGTCTATTCTAATTTTCCTATAATTTTAATCGTGTTCTTTCGATTTTTAAGAATGTTTCTAAATATTAGCAACGTTAATTAATTTACTTATGATTGTATATAATTGAAAGTCGCCTGTTTAACATATCTTTTCTAAATGTTGCTCGATTATCGGAACGGAATTCTAATCTATTATAATATAATAAATTCTCCTATAGTTTTAATTGTGTTCTTTTAATTTTTAAAAAGGTCTAATCATTATCAACGTTAATCAATTTACTCAAGATTGTAAATAGTCGCTTGATTAAAGATCGCTTGATTAAAGATCGTTTGTTTAACGTATCTATTCTAAATGTTACTTGATTTTCGGAATGGAGTACTATTCTATATATTATAGTATAATATAAATTTTCTAGTAGTTCTAACCGTGTTCCTTCGATTTCTAAGGACTTCTAATCATTAACAGCATTAATTGATTCTTCACGTTTATATGATGATTCATGAGATTTTTTGAAAACGTCATACAAAAAATCGCAATATATTATGCAATATTGGCTTTAGCATTTAAAACCTTAAGTTTAATCTTAATTTTATTAAATAGTAAATCTTATCTTTATTAAAATCTTTTTCTTATATTTCGTGTAGATTGCTACGTATTTTAAACTCTAACCAAAAGTCCGAAAATACGAAAAAATTTATTACTCCTTTTGGGATTTAGATATATCTTTATACAACATATATGAAATCGATTTCTGAAACGTGCTATCCAGAACTCCAAATAAAAAGTCGGAATTGCAAAAAAATTTAATTCTCACGAGACTTAAATATATTTGTACACATTATACAAAAAATTGTAATTTTCGAAATGCGGAAATCTATTCTATTATAATTATTATATTTTTTTAGTTTTAACCGTATTCTATCGAAATAGAAGTAGATTTAATAATTAACAGCGTCAATTAATTTTTTCACGTTTATTTGATGACAGATGGTGACAGATATACTGTTAGGTTTTCGCAAAATGTCACACGAAAAATCGCGATATTTCTTGTAATATTGGTTTCAGCGTTAAAATGTTGAGAGTTTTTTTTATATCTTGTGGGGTGCTATTCAGAACACTAAATAAGAAGCTCGGTAATAGAGATACTGTCTAATATACCTTCTTTTTCGAGTCCTTGTATTTTTATGGCTTATCAAATTTCGTTATCTCAAAATCGTATCTCAGAATCTGTTGCGCTTCTTTTTTCTTGTGATGTCCATCGGAATATCTTCTGCTGCTATTTGTACTCAGGCATTCTTAAAAAATTTTCAAACGGCTCCCTTTTCTCTCAATTATTGTCTTTTTCACTTTTATTTAATTTAAAAAAATATTAATATAAAAAATATTACTACAGTATCTCTCTTAGTCTGACGCTTTCCTCTCGAATTGTCCGGCATAGGTAATTCTACCAGTAACTACGTTATCACCGGCGTAGCTCTTACATTAGAGTATTCAAACCTCCTCACCCGGCAAATGCCTTCGTTGCGAAATATGCTCTTCGAAGTTTATTGTCGCGATATACGTCACTATATTACAATATTTATGAACGTTAATTACTCATTAATAATAGTAAATTAAACATGATAATAATATGAAATAATAATATAAAATTAAACAGATCTTAGAAAGTGTAACTCTTTCTAAAATGACGATGAAAATCTTCACAGAAGAAGATAAGTCGCAAGTGGAGTGCAGCAAATACAGAATAATGGTTTGGCAAAAGTGCTTAACTTAAATCGATTATTCGGATTCAGTTATTATGATTTACAATGTTCGCCAATCATAAATACGCAAGCGCGTTATGTGTCGTTCGATTTAAACCGCATGATACAAATGTTGCAGTCCATCAGGAATACTGTGCCCGAATAGTGGGCCCTCGAGAGCATGCATAGTATATATATAAAATTTATAAAAAACGATTATCATAATTCCAGTTTTTCATTAAACAAAAGATATAGAAAATATATATGATCTGTTAAAACTTGGCGCATGTATAATGACGAAACTAAAAATTTATAATTCAGTAATTTCCTAGTTGTCTATAATTTCCTCGAACAATAATTTCATATTGCACATTTTATTTATTTGATTGCTTGTCTACTATATTAAGAGGAACTACAGAGGGGGAAACTAATAACATTCATATTATTGTTCGATACAACCGAATATATACGTGTCAGTTCACAGCGTCGTCATTGGCTTTCATGGAAAAAAGTGAATATTTAATAACCAAAAGTTTTATAATTTGATGACATGTAAGATGCATCGTGATCAGTTATAAAGAAAAATTTTGAAAAGTAAAGCTAGAAGAGATCTCATGATTGATGTACTAAACACATTTCAAAAAATGATATACGTAAGAAAACATCGATTTAATTAGTACATTGGAATTATCCAGAATATTGATAGAATCACTATTCATAGCTGGACCGCCAAGGATTGCGCGAAAACTGTTTGAGCGCAAGTATTTACAAAAAAAAGAACACAATTATTATGTCAGAAACAATATTATACTTATTATAGAATTATAGGTATTATAATTATAGTAAATAATTATGTAATATAAAAATTGTAATATATCAATCGTTTCGATTCCTTATGAATCTTTCTCGATATTAATAGATCAAAAAATAAAGTTTAATAAAAAATATCGCAATTTATATCATTCTGAGAACAATAGCTGTCAGTAGTTTATAATATTTATTATTCGGTAGTTTATAACATCATTACATTAGAAATCAAAGCCATGAAAATTTTAGATCATTGCAAACGGGTCTGTCTCACCGTCATGACAATCTGATGTGTTATTACAAAAACAAAAGTAAGCCAACTTAAAAACATAACGATTATTCAAATAATCAATTGGTGTATGCCCTAAATTCAACAGCAAAAAAACGGTATTAATTTACAGGATGACACGGAACTTCCTGACCGCTCTTATTTCCCAATTCTTAATAGATGTACTTAATTTTAATATCTCGCTTTTTTCGATACCTTGTATATCTTAAGCTTAATTTTATTTGCTGACTTAAGGTGTAGGATTTACGATATACATTACGATTATATATATATAT
>NW_021850525.1:36615-46509 GCF_003651465.1 Formica exsecta
AGTCCTAACACCCCGTTCCCACCTGGCGCGTGGATCTTTTTTTCCGTTTTCCCGTTTTTGTCAACGACCATTCCGCATCTCCCGTTCGGCGAATTAGCTCCTGTTCGTCGCCGCAATTTACACCCGCGCGACGGAGAGAACGAGTCGGCGGCCGCGTTTATCGCTCAGCCGCGAGACGGTAGGAAAAGTCGTCGCAAAACATACAGCAATCAAAAAAATATTTTACAGCATTTATATGTGTAATTTGTAGATTACAAAAACTTTTATAAACATTTATCATTCGAGTAAAGAACTGATAAGGCTCTTCCGTTAAAAATAAAATTTAAATTGAGAAGGCTAATATTATAAGACATATGCATATGGTAAAGCGTGAGTTTCGAAAAGAATAACAAAAAGAAAGTTTATCAACTCTATTTCTCTCTTTCTCCCTTTTCAATTTCAGTCACCTCTATATGACACCGCAAACGATAATACTGCTGTAACGACCGTTCCAGAGACTTAGGTAGACCCGTATTAAACAGTCGTGAACCGTCATCGGTGGTATCAATTATTCCTAATCATTGCAACAGAAGTGCCATTGAAGATCTCATACGAAATTTTTTCCTAAAGTTGGAAATCAATTATTAAAGTAAATTGAGACCGTCTATAAAAGCACGCGATTTAAACCGCATGATACAAATGTTGCAGTCCATCAGGAATACTGTGCCCGAATAGTGGGCCCTCAAGAGCACGCATAGTATATATATAAAATTTATAAAAAACGATTTTCATAATTCCAGTTTTTCATTAAACAAAAGATATACAAAATATATATGATCTGTTAAAACTTGGCGCATGTATAATGACGAAACTAAAAATTTATACTAGTATTATTTATTCAGTAATTTCCTAGTTGTCTACAATTTCCTCGAACAATAATTTTATATTGCACATTTTATTTATTTGATTGTTTTTCTACTATATTAAAAAGAATTACAAAGGGGGAAACTAATAACATTTATGTTATTGTTTGATACAACCGAATATATACGTGTCAGTACACAGCGTCGTCATTGACTTTCATGAAAACAAGTGAATATTTAATAACCAAAAATTTTATAATTTGATGACATGTAAGATGTATCGTGATCAGTTATAAAGAGAAATTTTGAAAAGTAAAACTAGAAGAGATCTCATGATTGATGTATTAAACATATTTCAAAAAATGGCATACGTAAGAAAGCATCGATTTAATTAGCACATTGGAATTATCCAGAATATTGATAGAATCACTATTCATAGCTGGGCCGCCAAGAATTGCGCGGAAACTGTTTGAGCGCAAGTATTTACAAAAAAAAGAACACAATTATTATGTCAGAAACAATATTATACTTATTATAGTATTATAGGTATTATAATTATAGTAAATAATTATGTAATATAAAAATTGTAATATATCAATCGTTTCGATTCCTTATGAATCTTTCTCGATATTAATAGATCAAAAAATAAAGTTTAATAAAAAATATCGCAATTTATATCATTCTGAGAACAATAGCTGTCAGTAGTTTATAATATTTATTATTCGGTAGTTTATAACATCATTACATTAGAAATCAAAGCCATGAAAATTTTAGATCATTGCAAACGGGTCTGTCTCACCGTCATGACAATCTGATGTGTTATTACAAAAACAAAAGTAAGCCAACTTAAAAACATTACGATTATTCAAATAATCAATTGGTATATGCCCTAAATTCAACAGCAAAAAAACGGTATTAATTTACGGGATGACACGGAACTTCCTGACCGCTCTTATTTCCCAATCCTTAATAGATGTACTTAATTTTAATATTTCGCTTTTTTCGATACCTTGTATATCATAAGCTTAATTTTATTTGCTGACTTAAGGTGTAGGATTTATGATATTTCTCAGTTCTTTGTGAGGATAGCATGAATCATTAAATGGTGAAACAAAATTTCTGACATCCTATATGAACATAAGAGTAATAATTAAACGTTTATAGCTGTAAAATTGCGGATTGGATGGAACATGAGAATAATAAAGTTTACTTGTATGTATGGTGCAAAACGAATATCTCGAGCCAAAATATTCATAATATTATATGTCTCATGAGAAATGACGATTTGGCAGAAGATACGATCCCAGTATATTTTCTATATAGGGACTCTCCTGAGGCATAGCGTGAAGGCCATTGTACGTGAAAAAGTTTTAGTTGTAAAACCAGAAGCAAATCAACTAATCACAATTAAACATTCTTATTACATTAGAATGCTTGATTGTAAGAATGTTAGGCCAATATTCATAATCCGTTCTTATATTTAAGAGCATCTCAAGTACGGTCTTAAAGATGCTGTGTGGCCATTTCATTGGTTGAATGGGATCTTAAGACGACCCAAGACCACACTTAAGACGATCTTGAATATAAAAATATAAATACCGGTTTTAGAATGTTAGAATGTTAAACTGTTAGAGTGCTTGATTGTGAGTGATTTGCTTACGATTACGATCTTACGATTACTACTAAAACTTTTTCAGTGCAATGGCCTTTACATGTGCGATCGGCAGTTCGGCTGTCGAGCCTCGAACGGTAGTGGATCGTAAGCGTCGCCTCAGATATTCGGCGACCCGAAAAGGTCATCTAAAGCCATCAAGAGGCAGCCTTATATACTCTGCTATCTAGTAGGATGAGTGCTCAGAATCAAATGTCCGATACCTGGCGATGCCCACGATACCACTCCCACTATCGTTCAAGGTCCGACAGTCTCCAATCGCGCAAGTGTCTCCAAGAGAATCTCTATATAAAAAATATGCTGGGATCGTACTTTTCGCCAAATTGTTATTAAAATTTTTTTTGCTAGATAATTTTTATTTTTATAAATAATCAAATATCAAAATTTTTATTGTTAATATATTATATATGTAACTTATTATACACATATATATTATATATGTTATAATTATATATGTAGGATAGTAATATATAATAATTACAATTTTGATAATAGTTTCCACATCACCCATGAGGTACTATTATTAATGCATTTTGCTTAAAGTGGTTTCCCTAGTAGGCCTATTCCACTAGTGAAAAGCTATTACGGAAATTGTAATTATTATATATTACTGTCTAAAATATATTATTATAACATATATAATATATGTATATGTGTATAATAAATTATATATAGGGGAAAGTAGGGCAAAACCGGGTACTTTTTTGGATTTGTCTTCCTACAAAATGAGATGTGTAAGTACCCGGTTTTACCCCAACACAAGGAAAGTAACAAATACGGCGGTTGTATATTCCGGCATACAAAATGACGATCAAAACTGTATGCGATATATTCTTTAATATATACAGAATACAATGTTGCATTTACCGAAGCAGATGTTTCGTATAGAAAAAATCCATAACGACTCGATTGTTGCCCCGATATCGATCTTCTCTGGCCCGAGAATTTTGAACTTCTCTCAAAAAAGAAATATCGTGTACACGTGGGCACGGTTCATCTCAAAATAATGATAGCATCAATCTACAACTAATAACATAAGTTAGCCAAAGATAGTAGTATTTATCACGAACAAACAAAGGTACCTGGTTTGACCCGCCTATCTGATTTTACTCTACTTTCCCCTACATATAATATATTAATAATAGAAATTTTGATATTTAATTATTTATGAAAATAAAAATTATCTAGCAAAAAAAATTTTAATGACGATTTGGCAGAAGATACGATCCCAGTATATTTTCTATATAGGGACTCTCCTGAGGCATAGCGTGAAGGCCATTGTACGTGAAAAAGTTTTAGTTGTAAAACCAGAAGCAAATCAACTAATCACAATTAAACATTCTTATTACATTAGAATGCTTGATTGTAAGAATGTTAGGCCAATATTCATAATCCGTTCTTATATTTAAGAGCATCTCAAGTACGGTCTTAAAGATGCTGTGTTGCAATTTCATTGGTTGAATGGGATCTTAAGACGACCCAAGACCACACTTAAGACGATCTTGAATATAAAAATATAAATACCGGCCTTAGAATGTTAGAATGTTAAACTGCTGGAATGCTTGATTGTAAGTGATTTGCTTACAATCTTGCGATTACTACTAAAACTTTTTTAGTGCAATGGCCTTTACACGTGCGATCGGCTGTCGAGCCTCGAACGGTAGTAGATCGTAGGCGTCGCCTCAGATATTCGGCGACCCGAAAAGAGCATCTAATATTTAATTCCGAGCACTGTAGTAGGGATACAGAATAGAAAAATATAACGTCAATGAAATTTATCAATGCCAAAAAAAAAGTAAATGAACTTCGTGCAATTTTTATTTTATTATGTAACTTATTATACACATATATATTATATATGTTATAATTATATATGTAGGATAGTAATATATAATAATTACAATTTTGATAATAGTTTCCACATCACCCATAAGGTACTATTATTAATGCATTTTGCTTAAAGTGGTTTCCCTAGTAGGCCTATTCCACTAGTGAAAAGCTATTACGGAAATTGTAATTATTATATATTACTGTCTAAAATATATTATTATAACATATATAATATATGTATATGTGTATAATAAATTATATATAGGGGAAAGTAGGGCAAAACCGGGTACTTTTTTGGATTTGTCTTCCTACAAAATGAGATGTGTAAGTACCCGGTTTTACCCCAACACAAGGAAAGTAACAAATACGGCGGTTGTATATTCCGGCATACAAAATGACGATCAAAACTGTATGCGATATATTCTTTAATATATACAGAATACAATGTTGCATTTACCGAAGCAGATGTTTCGTATAGAAAAAATCCATAACGACTCGATTGTTGCCCCGATCTTTTCTGGCCCGAGAATTTTGAACTTCTCTCAAAAAAGAAATATCGTGTACACGTGGGCACGGTTCATCTCAAAATAATGATAGCATCAATCTACAACTAATAACATAAGTTAGCCAAAGATAGTAGTATTTATCACGAACAAACAAAGGTACCTGGTTTGACCCGCCTATCTGATTTTACTCTACTTTCCCCTACATATAATATATTAATAATAGAAATTTTGATATTTAATTATTTATGAAAATAAAAATTATCTAGCAAAAAAAATTTTAATGACGATTTGGCAGAAGATACGATCCCAGTATATTTTCTATATAGGGACTCTCCTGAGGCATAGCGTGAAGGCCATTGTACGTGAAAAAGTTTTAGTTGTAAAACCAGAAGCAAATCAACTAATCACAATTAAACATTCTTATTACATTAGAATGCTTGATTGTAAGAATGTTAGGCCAATATTCATAATCCGTTCTTATATTTAAGAGCATCTCAAGTACGGTCTTAAAGATGCTGTGTGGCCATTTCATTGGTTGAATGGGATCTTAAGACGACCCAAGACCACACTTAAGACGATCTTGAATATAAAAATATAAATACCGGTTTTAGAATGTTAGAATGTTAAACTGTTAGAGTGCTTGATTGTGAGTGATTTGCTTACGATTACGATCTTACGATTACTACTAAAACTTTTTCAGTGCAATGGCCTTTACATGTGCGATCGGCAGTTCGGCTGTCGAGCCTCGAACGGTAGTGGATCGTAAGCGTCGCCTCAGATATTCGGCGACCCGAAAAGGTCATCTAAAGCCAGCGGCACACGATGCTATTTTATCTGTTGGATTGCTGTGTGGGCAGCTATGCTGGCAATGCTACTGACCGTGTTACTGGCTTGGCTTCAGATGATGCAAGCTTTCGTGCTAGTTCGTAATGACTTTTGTACTGGCATCCTATGAAATAGCTTCTTTAGACCATTTTTTCTTTTCGTTTTTTTTGCAGCTTGTAGTAGACGTCATATGACGTTACTTTCTATCATTGTTCCCAACACAACTGCCATCACAGTTCCAAGCAAGCGATCCAGCAGATAAAATAGCATCGTGTGCCGCTGGCTTAATATCTAATTCCGAGCACTGTAGTAGGGATACAGAGCATCATCTGAAGCCAAGCCAGTAACACGGTCAGTAGCATTGCCAGCATAGCTGCCCACACAGCAATCCAACAGATAAAATAGCATCGTGTGCCGCTGGCTTTAGATGCCCTTTTCGGGTCGCCGAATATCTGAGGCGACGCTTACGATCCACTACCGTTCGAGGCTCGACAGCCGAACTGCCGATCGCACATGTAAAGGCCATTGCACTGAAAAAGTTTTAGTAGTAATCGTAAGATCGTAATCGTAAGCAAATCACTCACAATCAAGCACTCTAACAGTTTAACATTCTAACATTCTAAAACCGGTATTTATATTTTTATATTCAAGATCGTCTTAAGTGTGGTCTTGGGTCGTCTTAAGATCCTATTCAACCAATGAAATGGCCACACAGCATCTTTAAGACCGTACTTGAGATGCTCTTAAATATAAGAACGGATTATGAATATTGGCCTAACATTCTTACAATCAAGCATTCTAATGTAATAAGAATGTTTAATTGTGATTAGTTGATTTGCTTCCGGTTTTACGATTATTACGACTAAAACTTTTTCATGTACAATGATCTTCACGCTGTGCCTCAGGAGAGTCCCTATATAGAAAATATACTGGGATCGTATCTTCTGCCAAATCGTCATTAAAATTTTTTTTGCTAGATAATTTTTATTTTTATAAATAATCAAATATCAAAATTTTTATTGTTAATATATTATATATGTAACTTATTATACACATATATATTATATATGTTATAATTATATATGTAGGATAGTAATATATAATAATTACAATTTTGATAATAGTTTCCACATCACCCATGAGGTACTATTATTAATGCATTTTGCTTAAAGTGGTTTCCCTAGTAGGCCTATTCCACTAGTGAAAAGCTATTACGGAAATTGTAATTATTATATATTACTGTCTAAAATATATTATTATAACATATATAATATATGTATATGTGTATAATAAATTATATATAGGGGAAAGTAGGGCAAAACCGGGTACTTTTTTGGATTTGTCTTCCTACAAAATGAGATGTGTAAGTACCCGGTTTTACCCCAACACAAGGAAAGTAACAAATACGGCGGTTGTATATTCCGGCATACAAAATGACGATCAAAACTGTATGCGATATATTCTTTAATATATACAGAATACAATGTTGCATTTACCGAAGCAGATGTTTCGTATAGAAAAAATCCATAACGACTCGATTGTTGCCCCGATCTTTTCTGGCCCGAGAATTTTGAACTTCTCTCAAAAAAGAAATATCGTGTACACGTGGGCACGGTTCATCTCAAAATAATGATAGCATCAATCTACAACTAATAACATAAGTTAGCCAAAGATAAAGCGTATAGTTGATAAAAAGATGACTAATAGACAACATATATTATCCGATTAAAAGTCATCTCGTAGCCTTAACCTTATAAAATATTTAAAAGACATCTGAACTGTTGGAATGCTTGATTGTGAGTGATTTGCTTATGATCTTACAATTACTACTAAAACTTTTTCAGTGCAATGGCCTTTACACGTGCGATCGTATCGTGTACACGTGGGCACGGTTCATCTCAAAATAATGATAGCATCAATCTACAACTAATAACATAAGTTAGCCAAAGATAGTAGTATTTATCACGAACAAACAAAGGTACCTGGTTTGACCCGCCTATCTGATTTTACTCTACTTTCCCCTACATATAAGCATTTAATATTTAATTCCGAGCACTGTAGTAGAGATACAGAATAGAAAAATATAATGTCAATGAAATTTATCAATGCCAAAAAAAAAAAGTAAATGAACTTCGTGCAATTTTTATTTTATTTACCTCTAGCAATAATTTAGCAGTATTCTTGCGGTTATTTGAAGCTTTATATATGCAGTGTACGATAAAATTTAATTTATATAAAAACAATTATATAATTTTATTTTTAAAATATCAATAATTATGAAAAATTTTTTAAACTAAAACAATAAAAAAATTTTCATTGATCATAAGATGCGTTTTTTTGGAATTACCCAGACCGCACCAAGTCGTCTAAAAAATGACTAAAAGATGACATATTTTTTGTAAAGATGTCTTTTAATGAGAGCGTATAGTTGATAAAAAGATGACTAATAGGCAACATATATTATCCGACTAAAAGTCATCTCGTAGCCTTAACCTTATAAAATATTTAGAAGACATCTGAACTGTTGGAATGCTTGATTGTGAGTGATTTGCTTATGATCTTACGATTACTACTAAAACTTTTTCAGTGCAATGGCCTTTACATGTGCGATCGGCTGTCGAGCCTCGAACGGTAGTGGATCGTAGGCGTCGCCTCAGATATTCGGCGACCCGAAAAAGGCGGTAAAAGTGACGTTTAGGGGATGCAGCCCCGATGATCTTGACCTTGACATATGTTGTCAAGGTCACCCTCCTGAGTGACCTTCAGAAGGTTTTAGCCGTTGCTCGTTTTTTATTAAAAAGTTATTAACTAAAATATTATTTGCCAAATATTAAATTATACAAATATTTTAAATTATAAATTAATCATTTATTAATCGATAAATGTATCACGAAAGCTTTCGTTAAGTTAATTATAATCGATCCTACGATTCGATTATTTAATTGCATGTTCTCAATCCGAATTATATCTAGATCGCCAAAAAGTCCAACGATAAAACACCGGATAAAATATATTTAACTTTAAATATTGTTAAAGAAATAAATATTGCTTATAAAGAGAGATAACAACAAAACGATAATTTATTATATATTAGATTTCTGTTACTATGTTTCTTACTTGATTAAATGAATAAATTACGCGAAATACGTGCTTTGAAATTTATTGTTGCGATATAATTACGTGTGATTTAACGTATATAAAAGATTATTAATTATTAATTATATTAATCATATCAAATTATTTCCCGATACTTGTTGCGATCGCGTTTGGAAAAGGAATTTGACGGAGCGGCTACAAGCTAAGAGGTGGTCGCCACTTCGGACACCTTTTGTAATAACGTACAATATTATTGTGTCCATAAAACCTTTACTTAGTTATTAAATTTTGTACAAATTAAGATTATTTCTCTCATTGGTATGTTGTCCACAATGCAGTTCCTTACATTCAAAGACTTGTACCGAATCAAGATTACTTGAATCAGGAGAACATGGATCCTTATTCGAAAATTGCCATATTCCAATCCCTCTATACACTCCTGAAGTTTGCCAGTAATCTTTAAAATCATCTTGTATAGCAGAATATTAAATTATACATATAAAATTACAGATTAATTATTTATTAAACTATTTATTACGGAGCTTTTTTCGTTAATGCTAGTTACTCGATTCTTTGATTTCATTGTTTTACTGTTTGTTTTTAATCTGAATTATATTTAGAAATTGTCGAAAAGTCGAACAAAATAGCATCGGATGAGATATAATTTAATTTTAAATATTTTTTATGAAATGATTTATGCCTATAAAAAGAGAGAAAAAAAGAAAGATTGCAACGAAACAATAATTTATAATATTGATTTCTGTCATTTTGATTTTTTATTAAATGTGTAATTATTACGCGAAATATGCATTTTTAAATCTATTGAAGCAATATAATTACGTATTACTTAACGTATATAAAAATAATTTTTATTATTAATCATATCTCTAATTATTTCCCGATACTTGTCGCAACCCTGTTTAGAAAATGAATTTGACGGGGCGTTTAGCACTGTACAATATTATCCAAGTGTTGCCGTGCGAATGATAACAAAATCGTAACACGTAAACAATAGAGCGCAATACGCCATCAAGGCCGAATACTATGATATATTATTGATAATTTATATATATATATATATATATATATATATATATTTATTTCATTTGGCTATGTTCGACTT
>NW_021850525.1:46576-57934 GCF_003651465.1 Formica exsecta
TATATATATATATATTGCCGTAATATATTTTACATATTATATCATACGTACACCTGAAATATTAATGTATAAAAGTATTTTGGATAGTAAATTAATTATTTATTAAATGATTGATGATCCTAAAGCCTTTCGTAATGCTAATTACTTATCGATCCTACGATTCGATTGTTTAATTGCGCGTTCTCAATCCGAATTATATTGAAATAATCGAAAATATCGTTAAAGCATAAGATGAAATATTTTTACTCTAAGTATCGATACAAAAATAGTTATTGTTCGTAAGGATCGCAACAAAATGATCCTCTATAAAAAAAGTCATTTGAAGTGCGAGTACCGAGACCAAAGGTGTTAGCGGCCTCCCCCACCATACTCCAGGGCAGGGTGTTGAAGGCGTTGCGGATGTCCAAGGACACCGCAAGCACCACCCTACCCTTCTTCATGATGGACTCCGCGAGGGACCGCACGCGCAAGATTGCGTCCACGGTCGATCGCCCCCCGCGGAATCCATACTGGTCTCGGTGGAGGTCCATCCCTCCTCGGGACAGGTGTTGGACGAGGCGGTTCGCCAACACTCTCTCCAAGAGCTTTCCCGCCTCGTCCAACAGGCATATTGGCCTGTAGGCAGAAGGGACGCTGCCGGGTTTGCTCCCCTTCGGGATGAGGACCAGTCTGGCCCCTACCCATGCCGGGGAGAACACACCTTCCCTGAGGCAGCTGTTAAACAGCCGCCTCAGGCGCCCGGACAGTTGGGCCAAAGCCAGGACCCAGACCCGGCCGGGGATCCCATCGGGGCCCGGGCCTTATTGCCCCGGAGTCTCAACCGACGGATCACACCGGCCATCTCGTCCTCTGAAACCTCCAAGTCCTCAGACCACGGGATGGCCGCCTCTTGGCAGCCACCCGCGCCGAAGGGGAGGGCCTATGATGGAAAGAGGGCCTCTAACACACCTTCGACCCGCAAATGTTGTTTTCTAACAATTATTTGTCGGGCTGAGGAAGTGTGTAAACGCCCTACACAGATACGACAGTGCCGCTGCCACGGAAGAGATGGATGCTTGGTTCGTGCCTCCTCCCGCCTTAAATCCCCCCCTTAATCTTAAATATTAATTATGTAAAGTCTGTTTTACATTGAATGAAAACAATTTAGTTCTATTAGTTATCCGTGCGAAAAGGAGGGAAAAGGCCAGAGATGATCTCCCCGCATCTTTCGCAGAGGATCTCGCATCAATTCGCAAGAGTTTTTACGAGTATATGCGACTCCGGTTTATGTCACGGTTGACGTTTCATTCCTCCCTCTCGCCGACATCCTTGGCACGACCGCTTGACGGACGTCGCGGAATCGACGTCGTCATCTTCGAGACGCGCGATACGGACCGTTGCCTGGCGCGGCGATAACCGCGAGAAACACGTCGACGGCACGTCGGAGGCGCCGTATTATATAAGCGCGCAACCCCCCGATGTGCTGCGGATGCTGGCTTTCCTACATACGGCGACGCGCAATGTTAGCCGCCTAGTTACGAAACAAACGTATCAAGCCCCGACATGACGCGATGCCTCCCATGATATTCCAACGGCACACACCGTACATACGTATGTATGTATATATACATATATAGTTACGCCAACCCATCGGTACCCCTTTCACCCCTATCCCTCCCCCCCTCTCCCCCCGTTACGTGCAACCGAGCGGCATAAATATGTATGGGACATGAATGCCTGAGCGTGTACAGGACGATCTAAACCAGACCGAGTTAGCGCACGTACGTGCGAAGCCCGTGCGTCCACGTGTGTGTGTGTGTGCAGGGTGTTGAAGGCGTTGCGGATGTCCAAGGACACCGCAAGCACCACCCTGCCCTTCTTCATGATGGACTCCGCGAGGGACCGCACGCGCAAGATTGCGTCCACGGTCGATCGCCCCCCGCGGAATCCATACTGGTCTCGGTGGAGGTCCATCCCTCCTCGGGACAGGTGTTGGACGAGGCGGTTCGCCAACACTCTCTCCAAGAGCTTTCCCGCCTCGTCCAACAGGCATATTGGCCTGTAGGCAGAAGGGACGCTACCGGGTTTGCTCCCCTTCGGGATGAGGACCAGTCTGGCCCCTACCCATGCCGGGGAGAACACACCTTCCCTGAGGCAGCTGTTAAACAGCCGCCTCAGGCGCCCGTGCAGTTGGGCCAAAGCCAGGACCCAGACCCGGCCGGGGATCCCATCGGGGCCCGGGCCTTATTGCCCCGGAGTCTCAACCGACGGATCACACCGGCCATCTCGTCCTCTGAAACCTCCAAGTCCTCAGACCACGGGATGGCCGCCTCTTGGCAGCCACCCGCGCCGAAGGGGAGGGCCTATGATGGAAAGAGGGCCTCTAACACACCTTCGACCCGCAAATGTTGTTTTCTAACAATTATTTGTCGGGCTGAGGAAGTGTGTAAACGCCCTACACAGATACGACAGTGGCGCTGCTACGGAAGAGATGGATGCTTGGTTCGTGCCTTCTCCCGCCTTAAATCCCCCCCTCGCTTCACTCTGAACGTACCGAGAAGTGTGCGTTTTGAGTCGATATGTATCGCACGTGTTCTTGCCATTTGTGTCTGATTGGTTGTCGAGTTGCGCGGCGAGCTTGTTGTATTTACGCTTGCTTCACTCGTTTGACAATTTGACAGTTTATGTCTTTTGACAGTTTGACAGTTAAAGAAAATAGAGTTAAAGAAAACAAAGTTAAATATATTTAATTAATATAGAGACAAAAAGGAAGAAGAAAAGACGTATAAAAGAGAGAGAGAAAGAGAGAGAGAGAGAAAGAGACAGAAGGAAAAAGAAGGAGAATAAATATAATATCAGGTAATAATATTGTTAAGTATTATTAAATATATTGTTAAATAGTATTAAAACATATTACTAAAAATTATTATTATCTAATTTATTTAATTTTAAGAGACTAAGAGAAAGAGAGAAAGATAGAGCGAAAGCAAAAAAAGGATAGTTTATTTTAAATTAAAAAAGAGAAAAAATAAGCAATAGAGAGAGAGAGAGAGAGAGAGAGAGAGAGAGAGAGAATATAAGCAATATTTTGTATATATTTATTTTTTTTTTTAATGTTTTACTAGACTTGAGATAATGAAGATATACATGAAATAATTCTGATAGAATATCTTAACTCTTTAAACCCAACGTGTCTTCCACCTCATGAATTACGCTTAAGAAAATACACTATTGTTATGCTTATTAGAAATCTTAGTATCAGTGAAGGTTTATGCAATGGTACCAGATTAGAATGTAAAAAAAGGATAGTTTATTTAAAATTAAAGAAGAGGAAGAATAAGTAAGAGAGAGAAAGGGAGAGAGAGAGAAAAAGAGAGAGTTAAAATTAAAGAAGAAAAAGTATAACCAAAAGAGAGGCAGGGAGACAAAAGGAACAAAGGTGGAGAATAAATATAATATCAGGTAATAATATAGTTCAGTATTATTAAATATATTGTTAAATATTATTATTTAATGAAAAAGAATAAATAGCGCGCGCGAAGCGCGCGTTGTGTTGTGCTAGTAATTTATAATTTGGATGTCTGTCACTTCAGTTCTTACTTTGAGAGAGGTTCCTACTTGCATTTTATCGGTTTAAAAATAATTTTAATGAATTAATGAGATTTTTGCGATAAAAATGACATCAAACATATCTTTGCACTAATGCGCACCGATGCACATTAAAAGTTACAAATTATAAATTTATATAAGCATAATTAATTATTATATTTTTCTATAGTTTTAACCGTGTTTTATCGTTTTTCAAGGAGGTTTTATTGTTGTCAGCGTTAATTAATTTTTTCGGTATAAAATGTTAAGAATGTTCTTTTCTATCTTATGGATTTTCACTCAGAATTTTAATTAAAAGGTCGGAAATGCGAAAATAATACTTTTTTCCGGAGATTTAGATATATATTTATATGACATACGAAAAATTGTAATTTCCGAAACGCGGAAATCTATTTTTTGTTTATATCTTTTGTTCGCGCGGCAATTTAACATAAGACATACCACACAATGTGATGTTCTATGTCAGTTAAGCATTTCGATTTTCTCCTGGTATTAACCTTCTATCGGTGAGACTCAAGATTTTTGTTTTATTCAGCATTATTCCATCACTACCATAAACATTTTTTAGACGATCCATGGTTATTAATCGTATTCTCGACCGCAAGTTTTTGGCACAACTATGTGGGGGACAATGCTAATTGTTTTTCCACTGGAAAGTCGTTGGAGAAATTCAATATATTTAACAACCGATCCACTATGGTATTTTACTTTGTTAACTGCGTTATCTTAATTTTTATTCATTGACCGTTGCTTTTTATATGTAATATGAAGCTATCTTCTACATTGAAGAGAATCCAGATTAAGACAGAAACGTCTACGATTTTTTCTTATAATTTACGTTTTCATTAATTTTCTTTTATAAATAGTTTTCTTATTAATTTTATTATATTATTCACATTACATATATATTGTACTTTGTATGTCCATTAATATTCTATTTTATTGAGTAACATATTAAATGTTGCGTAAATTTGTTTTTTAAATGTGAATTTTTGTTACACGAACATCCGATATTTGCTCCTAAAATCTTTCTATTGATTATTGTTATTTTTTTCACGTTTATGTGATTGCCCAATGATAGATATACTATTAGGATTTCGCAAAATATTATGCGAAGAATAGTAATATCTCTTGCAATATTTTTCAGCGTAAAAATGTTAAAGGTTTCTTTTGTATCCCGTGGGGTGTTACTCAAAACATTAAATAAGAAGACAGAATCGCAAAAAAATTTACCTCTCTCGAGACTTGAATATATCTTTATACAACATATGAAAAATTGTCATTTCCGAAATGCGAAGGTTTATTCAATTATAAATACTTCACAAATTTTAATAATCGCGGATTAGTAAGAGCCAGACGCGGATAGTAGTGCGTCAGTTTCATAGAAAAAGAAGTTTTCCCTGCAACTGATTATGTGCACAGGCCATGAAAATTTACTTGGTTTTATACTAAGTGTAAATTAATCTTAATACAAGATTTATAATAACCCTTCTTTACCTCCCTGGAGAGACGAAAAGAAGAAAAATATCGGGGTGAAGTTGCTGAATCGTGTTATTATAAATTTCAAATTGAGATTAATTTACACTTGGTAAAAGATCAAGTAAAATTTTGTGTCCTGCGCACATAATCATAGAAAACTTATTTTTCTATGAAACTGATGCACTACTATCCGTGTCTGGCTCTTACTAGCCTGCGATTATTTAAATTTGTGAATTTCACTTGAAAGCTTTAATAATTTCTTAAAATTTGATAAATACTTCATTTTTCTATAGTTTTAACAGTACTTTTTCGAAAATGAAGAAGTTTTGATCATTAACATTTAATTAATTTTTTCACGTTTATATAATTTCTCGGCGATACTGTCCAATGCATCCTCTTCTTCAAGTCCTTGTATTTTGGTGGATTATCAAATTTTGTTGTCTCAAGATCGTAGGGGCCTGTTGCGTTTCCTTCTTCCTGTGGTGTCAATCGAAATATTTTCTGCGGTTATCTATTCTCAGGCATTCTTAAAAGATATTCAAACCACTGAAGCCCCCTTTTCTTTATTCCCTCGATTATCTCATTTGCTTCTATCTTATTCAAAAATTTTGACATAATAAATATAACTATCTCTCTTAGTCTCACTCTTCTCTCTCGACCTGTTCGGCATGAGTGATCGTAGGATCACCGTAACACTGGATCACTGGTAGCAGTAATTACGTTACCGCCGGCATAGTTCTTAGGTTCATTAGAGTACTCAAACCTCCTCACCCAACAAATGCCTTCGTTGCGAAATATGCTCTTCGAAGTTTATTGTCGCGATATACGTGGTTACATATTATTTATGAACGTTAATTACTCATTAATAATATTAATAATGTGAAATTAAACAAATCGTAGAAAGTCTAGCTTTTTTTAAAGTAGCAACAAATATCTTCATAGAAGTAAATGAGTTGCAAGTGGAATGCAGCAAATAAAAAATAATGTTACGGCAAAAATGCTTAATTTAAATCGATTATTCAGGCTGATGATTTATGATGGTACCAATCAAATACAAATACGCAATGGCGTTATGTGTCGCTCGATTAGAACCGTATGATACATAAGTTAGTCAAGAGTCAAAAGTCTGTCAAGAACGACGTGCACGAATAGTGGACTCTCAAAAGCACGTATAGTATATATATATGTAAAATACATAGTGATTGGTTATAAAAAAAAATTTTGGAAAGTATCGTTAGAAGAGATCTCATAATTGATGTACTAAACAAATTTCAAAAAATAATATACATAAGAAAACATCGTTTCGATTAGCACAGTTGCACATTATCTAGAATATCGATAAAATCACTATTCATAGTTGAGCTGCCAAGGATTGCGCGGAAACAGATTGAGCGCAAGTATTTACAACAAAAAAAAAATTATTATGTCAGAAACGGTATATATTTTACTGAAAGTGTTAATATTAGCGAAAGCGGATATCTTGTCAAAGCATCCGGATTCAGACTTCATACAGGTAAGAGATTGCTTTGTTGAATAAAATTAACTGTTATTATAGCTAATAGTTCATTTGGGTTACTAAAATTGTATATGATAATAAAATATGTACTGCATATTAATAAAATAAAATTATATAAACATAAGACACTAGAAGAGTATATGTGATGTTTTGAAAAAAGGGGATGTATAAATCTTGTAAATTTTGTTTATAAGTAGATGTTTTATAGTACAAAATTAAGCTTAATTAAAATAGTGTATTGAAACTGAACTGTATTATCTTTGTATCTTTCTCTTTGCTTTTTTAAAAATAAGTATTTTTAGCCTCAATATGAGATTTTCTGTTTATTCTCCGCTATATTAATACATACATATAATGACACTTGAACTGATTTTTGTGTGATTTTCTTCAAGTCCTAAGACCTCTTTATTTTTTTAAATATTTATAACCATTTATTAATATAATAAGATTTGTACTAAATTAGTTTTCATTTAACAAAATTAATTTAGAAAATCAGCATTTTTTTTATGTTAAGGATAGTTATATATATATTAAAAAAAGTCTTGAAAAACAATAAAAACAAATTTAAAAAAAAATAGTAACTATTCTGTATGTTTTAAACACATTATCAATCAAGGAAGTATAAAGAAAATTATCACGTCTATATGATTAAACAAACAAGAAAAGGATATTTCAGTATCCGAAAACAATGATTATCACATTTTACAAAACTTTAAATTTGACCGGAGTCATCCTAAGAGTGTGAGTGTGAGAAATAAAATTGATGAGATTACATTTGCAAATATGTCTGTGATCCGAAAACCTAATAAAGGTAAGTTGCAAAAAAATGCATAAATCGTTAAAAAAAAAGTCTACGACAACAAAAATTATAAATATAATTTACATTTAAGAAAAAGTAAAAGTAAAATCTAAAAAAAAATATATCTTTCAACAGCGAGAAGGATATAAATTTCATTTTGTCGCAAAAAAAAGAATCCACATATTATATGTAAAATTAATCAAGATTTAATATAAAGCAGTTAATTATATTAATTAATTTTGACAGTTTTTTTTAGAACAATCACAAAAATTGTACTTCTGATTTCTCAATCAATAAAATATTTCCGAAAAATGTTTAATGCATTATTAAAAACTTTGTATTTGTTTTTGTTCATTAACAATTACTTTTTTGAGTTTTATAAAACGCGCAAACTTTTTTATATTATTTTATTATTTAAAAAATCAACACTTGGTATGCTAATTTCCATATTTTGTAATTTACGTTTCTCTTTCTTGCTTTTATTTTTACTTTAAATTGTTTTTTTTTCTGAATTACTGACATATACAACTTAATGTTCTTGTATATAATTATGCCAATATGTGCAATTTTAAAATTTCTAGAAAACATTTTGAGCAAACCAACATGTCCCAGAGCATTTGTAGAGTTTTATAATCGATTCTTAAGTAAAGAAGACGACATTTCTGTGACATTCAGGTAAAAAATCTAAAGTCTCAGACTGTATTTTTTTAAATTTAATGACATATACATATAAAAACGTTGATTCTGTTATCATTTTACTAAATATAAAAAGGCTAAAATATTATTTTTTTACAGATGGAACAAACCTGAATTTACAGACGAAGTAATACAAGGATACACAGTGCAGTGTTGGTTCATCGAGAATCTAAAAAAAATTCAAATCTGTGACAACAAAAATGTAGTATTGGAGTGCACGGTGCATAATCTAAAACCTAATACGACGTACTACTTTCAAGTACGAGCGCATACTAAAGTTGGTGCCGGTCTTTACACAGATTTAATTGATGTATCGACTACGCACGAAAATCCAATACCGCAATTATTGATGATAACGCGAAACGGTATCGATATATAGGATATGTATTCAAAAATCAACGTTAATCTCGTTAAGGATGACATTTTTCATGCCACGTATTCCATAGCGGAACATAAAATCTATTGGACCAATAAAGAGAGAGAGCTGATGATATTGGAGATGAGTGAAAAATATATTACAAAAATAGCTAAGCTTCAATTTGTTGTGCACTATCTCTGCATCGATTGGGTAGCAAGAAATCTGTACTGGACAGAATTTGACGGAAATGAATCGTATTATATCGTGAAGCTCGACTTAACAATGTGGAAAATGGCATAGTCAAATATGATAAGATTTTGAAAGTAAAAACCGAGTTATATAATCGCATTTTTTAAAATATACTACCGTCTATAGGGTATGTTAATTTTCGATATGAAATAAATAAACAATCAATAAATCCAAGAGAGAAAAGCCAATAAGAGCCCGGACGTAGTATTTATTGCGTAAAAGTTGTGTGCTATTTATTTAGCAAAAGATGTTGATGGTCACGATATAAGTTCGCAAATAAACATTATAAAATGACAAACACCAAACGTTACGGCCCGCTTCGGATCTTTATCAATGGTAATAATCTAATATTAATACAAAAACCGAGAACTCGTGAGGTGGAGTAATGTATCCGGAACGCAACTTATACTATTAACTAACATTATACAGCGCTTACAAGATTATCCAATGGATCGCAGATGACTGTAAGATTCCGCGTGGGTTAAGCTCATCAGACGGCCGCTTAATTATGCTTTTAGGCAAAATGTTGGAGGCGGGTGCGAGCAATCGAGTGACATCACATCCGTAATAAGAAAACCGATGGTGAAGCTTTTAATGTCGAAAAAAAATGTGAGTCCAGTATAAGCGTATGGAGTTGAGGAAATAAGGATAGCGAAATTAGTAAAAAATGCAAGATGCAAGATGCAACGCTGCGATGAGTATGAATCGAAAGACTATAAAAATGAGGATAAAAATGAAAGAGATAAAGTTACTTACAAAAACAAAAAAGATGTCCAAATTAATTAAAAGCGATGCGAGACTCTTTGAACATTTTTTTTTGTTTAGAACCCGTTGAAAATGTTGTTTGAAAACACATGATTGGAAACAGAAAGCAGACTGGTCTAGCAAGTTGCTCGATGTCTAATGAGGAAACCGTCACAAGAAAAGGGGACAACATAATAAAACATACGAGATAATAACAAATACTATAACACAAAATCAGAAACGAAAACAAGGTTATAAACAAAACATGGGAAAGAACAAGGGAAAAAAAAAACAGAAAAGAAGAAACATTAAGAGCATTTGTTTATGATAAGAAGGTAAGAATGGTCCAGAAAAATCGTGTCATCTTGAAGATTTATGCTATTTTTTTGTTGCTTAATGTATAACATTTTCAGTATGAGTCTCTCGATATAAGAAGGCTCTTCGTCTAATATTCAGATGTTATCCCAATCAAATTCATGCTCTGTGAGTCGATGTTTTGTAATTACTGAGTGACAAGAAAAATCACGGTTTATATTGAGATGATGTTTTTAAATTCTCGAAAAGGTTTATAAATTTTTATTCACGACATCCGACATATCACAAAAAGGGTGTTATTATCGGCTTAGTGGATCGGATCTTCCGCTTATCGCATCCACAATTCCATGAAAAAAATTTTAATCTAATTATCAACATCCTTATGGAAAATGACTACTCTGTAGATTTTATTTTTATGACCATCCGTAACAGAATTAAATCCTTAATTAATAAAAGGGCTAGCTTCAATTCTCCTTCCAGTTCCACTACCCCTCCCAGTTTCCCTTTTTGCCATTCCTTTCTTTTTTACAATCCCTTACGTAAGAAGTGTCACAGAAAGATTAATGCCAGTAATTAAAAATACCGAGAAAGCTATGACATACGTGTGTGTCAATAAACTTAACATTATTAAAACATATAAAGATTCTCTTCCGGCTTTAAATCGTAATAATGTGGTATATAAGATCTGTTGCCGTGACTGCGATGCGTCTTATGTAGGCCAAACGAGTCGACAATTAACAACAAGGATAAGAGAACATCACCTTAATATAAAACGTGATTTTTCTTGTCACTTGGTAATTACGGAACATCTCACAGGGCATGAATTTGATTGGGATAACGTCCGAATATTAGACGAAAAGATTCTCTTCCGTCATATCGAAAATGCTATACATTAAGCAACAAGAAAATAGCATAAATCTTCAAGATTCACACGATTCTTTTGGACCATTCTTACCTTCTTATCATAAACAAATGCTCCTAATGTTTCTTCTTTTCTTTTTTTTCTCTCCCTTGTTCTTTCCTATGTTTCGTTTTTAACCAGGTTTTTGTTTCTGATTTTGTGTTATAATATTTATTATTATCTCGTATGTTTAACTCTGTTGTCCTCTTTCCTTGTGACGGTTTCCTCATTAGACATCGAGCAGGTTGCTAGACCACTCTGCTTTCTGTTTCTAATCATGTGTTTTCAAACAACATTTTCAACGGGTTTTAAACATAAAAATTTTTCGAAGAGTCTTGAATAGCTTTTAATTAACTTGGACATCAATTATGTTTTTGTAAGTAACTTTATTTCTTTCATTTTCATCCTCATTTTTATAGGCCCGTATTCTGAGTCTTTCGATTCATTTGCGGATTTATATCGTGACTATCAACATCTTTTGCTAAAGAAACAGCACACAATTTTTATGCAATAAATACCGCATCCGGGCTTTTATTGGCATTTCCTTCTTGGGTTTATTGATTTCATCATTTGAGCCTTGTGTATTTAAATTTTCATTGTTATAAATGAACAATATTTTCATTAAAGATTTGTACTGATTTTAAATTTTTCAATAACTTCATTTAGCTTTGTAATTAAGATCAAAAGTTATAAAAAATAATAAATTAACATAA
>NW_021850526.1:0-255 GCF_003651465.1 Formica exsecta
TGTACGAAAAGTCGAAAATCGACAGTCTCTTTGCGGGCGGTACTTTCGGATTACGGACAATCGATCACGTACTGACACGCTCGCGGGCGGTACCTCCGGCGTACGAAAAGTCGAAAATCGACAGAGTCCCTTCGCGGGCGTTACCTCCGGCTTACGGATGATCGAGCAAGTACTGACTCGCTCGCGGGCGATATTTCCGGTGTACGAAGTGTCGAAAATCGACAGAGTCCTTTCGCGGGCGGTACCTTCGGCTTA
>NW_021850527.1:0-200 GCF_003651465.1 Formica exsecta
CTGTGAGTGAGGTATTCCGAAAGTTTTCATAACACATCAAGAAAAGAGAGGAAAAACGATTCTCCGCTTACAAAACTTAGATGGAAGTGTACGCAAGTTTCCTTCGTTCGGAACGACTTATTTACGTACCTGTATGCGAGATTTGCCAAAAATTGTCATAACACACCAAGGAAATTGAGGAAAAACGCTTCTCGGCACAC
>NW_021850528.1:0-234 GCF_003651465.1 Formica exsecta
GGACGATCGAGCACGTCCTGACTCGCCCGCGGGCGATACCTCCGGAGTACGAAATGCCAAAAATTGACAGAGTCCCTTCGCGGGCTGTAACTCCTGCTTACGTACGATCGAGCACGTACTGACTTGCTCGCGGGCGGTACCTCCGGTGTACCAAATTTCAAAAATCGAAAGAGTCCCTTCGCTGGCGGTACCACGGCATACGGACGATTGATCACGTACTGATTCGCTTGCAGG
>NW_021850529.1:0-4826 GCF_003651465.1 Formica exsecta
CGCAACGCGAAAACTAGAAATAAAAAGAAGCGGACAAATCACATTGAAGGAAAAATGTAAATTAACGACGCAAGACGTCATAATGCGAACAAAAAAGCCCGCGATAATAACAATCGTACAGACAAATCTACCAGATTACAATCTTACGATGATACATGACATACGAAACGAAAAAATACTGGACAAAATTAGACCGATAAAATTACGAAAAGTCATTAGAAACCCGACAGAATTAAGGGACCTAAGCGAAAGACTTGACGAAACAAACGAAGACTTAAATAACAATTATTTTACTACTAACAAACACGTTATATATCCCGTAGCTTCAAGTTGCACAGGAATAATAATAATAATAATAATAATTACCACAATAGCAATTATATACGCCAAGAAAAAATATAAGACAGAAAAGAAAAAACTACCAGAAACTAATATAAATCCGATGTGCAAACCGAAAATAATTCAAGAGCACATCTACGGCACCGCAAGCGGATCGAATAGAACAGCTGAGATAGAAACTGACACCGCGATAACTAACACTGCGATGCTATATTGAAATAAGGTAGATATAAGAAACAATTGTAAAATGCGAAAAATGTATAGCGAAAAAATATGTAGACGAAAATTCACCGCTGCCACCAATTAATGTTGTGCCTCTAGCCGCTAAGGAAGAGGTCTTTAGGGATTTATACGCCCAAAGGATTAGGATCCACGCTCGAAATAAGACACTCCTGAACGTTAGGTATAAATTGATATATTTCACAGATTCTTTCGTACACTTTCACTTAATCGCGATTATAATAGTCGGGCGCGATACGTACGGTACTTCGATACTATCGATATATGCGAGCGAGTAGTGAGCGAGTAGCGAGCGTCGGTGCATCTCGCGCTTATTATATATCTTAATCAATTAGGTCGTTGATTAGGGAGGAGTGTGGTGTCCCTGACCGGAGCATGTCTCGTGCTCCGCTCGTCAGCTGTCTCGTCAACTGCTTACTCAGCTTCCGAGAACTTGACCGTGACTTCCTTCTCTTTAGTCACGTATCTTACTTTTATTTTATTAATAATCTTTTATTACTTTTATTCTTTCTTAATTATCTTTCCTTGATCTCTTTTCTAATTTTAATGCATTGCTTTACTCAGCTCTTTCTTAATCTTTTCTGTTTAACTTTATTGTTTTATCTTTTAATATATTGAGAAATTGGTCGGGTTACGACATCCCTCCCCCTTTGGAAAAAGAAAATTAACTATACGTGAATTTTCGTCTACATATTTTTTCGCTATACATTTTCGCATTTTACAATTGTTTCTTATATCTACCTTATTTCAATATAGCATCGCAGTGTTAGTTATCGCGGTGTCAGTTTCTATCTCAGCTGTTCTATTCGATCCGCTTGCGGTGCCGTAGATGTGCTCTTGAATTATTTTCGGTTTGCACATCGGATTTATATTAGTTTCTGGTAGTTTTTTCTTTTCTGTCTTATATTTTAAATGTTGTGTACGTAATAATCGTAATACTTTTTCACTACGCGGGATTACTTCCTCTTTATTTGGCGTTCGTATTACGTTAATTTCTTCTGTTTCACTTCGTTCGATTTCCTCTACACTTACTTGCGGCATTAACATTTCGATTATGTTATCCGTTGTATTTAGAATGCTTGCTGCACATATGTAATTCGTAGGTTCTACTAGGCAATTACCTATAAATATTCCTGGTATTGTTTCTTCTGCCTTTATCACGCCTATCGTGTTCTTATCAGTAGCGACCTATATTATAGTTTCGCTACGTGGTTTCAATGTCACTTTTAGATAGGGATAAAGCTTTAAGATATGCTGTCCTACCTTTAATTGCTTTGTTTTATAATTGCAAGTGGCTTGATGTTTTCGTAGGAAATCAACGCCTAGTATTCCGTCATATTCTATCGGAAAGTCATCCTTAACAACGTACATAATATGCTTGATTCGGCGCTTTTCCAGAGTTATTGTCGCCTTAAATTTTCCAATTGTACATATTTTATGTCCCGTTACGCCGGTGAGCGTTATCTTTTCTTCTTTTATTAACGTTTCGCCTTTTAAATGTTTCACTTTAATTAGTGATATTGCGGCTCCTGTATCGAATAGCAAATTTATTTTTTCGCGTTTCGCTTCTCGCATTGGTAATGTGACAAGGTCCAATCCTGTCTGTATATGCGGCGTATTTTTAAAGTGTGATACTTGATATTCAATTGCAGGTCGGTGCGATTTTCTTTCGTTCCTTTCCTCCTCATCGCTACTTTGCGCGGAGTTAAATTTCTTTTTTCCTTGCTCGCTATTCTTGCGGTTTTTATTTTCCGGTCGCGAATTATATTGTTTGGTTCGGCTCGATTGATCTCTATTGGGTCGTCCGTGTAATAACCAACATTCTTCGCGATCGTGTCCGGATTTTTTGCAATAATTGCAATATTTATTTATCGTATTTACGCGGGGTTGTCTATCGGGTTTCGGCAATGAAAATCGATTCGCGTATCGGCTAGTTCGACAATCTCGACCGTAATGCCCGGTTTTTCCGCATTTTTGACATTTTACATTCGTTTGATTTTCCTGTTTATAGGTCGGTATAAAATTGATTTTGCTTCGCGTGCCGGTCGCGGACGGTCCTTTAACCTTTTCTTCCGCGCTGGCCGCTGCTATTGCTTCTTGCAACGTAGCATATCCTCGCGATCGAACAATTGTTTTAATTTCGTCTTGCAATCCTATTTGGAAATTTTCTAAGGCTTGTTGCTGTATTATTTCCATGATTGCGCGTTTATTATCTACTGTATGATGACGTCCTTCCATCATCGATTCGTATAGCTCCATGGCTAGTTTGTCGGCTCTAAGTCCGTAAGTTCGCGCGCTTTCTCCGTTCTTCTGTTTTAGCGTGTTAAATTCAATTTGTAGATGGGTCGTACTCTTTTTGCTTGCGTAACAGACCTCTAATTCTTGTTTCAACTGTGCGAAATCTCGAATTTTACGCGTTTGAAAGTCTAGCATCGCTCTGCCTTTTAATTTCGTGCATAATACTGCTCCTAATAGCGTTACTTCATCTAACGGGTCGATATGTTCTACTGCATATGTAGTCGCGCTCAAAAATTCTTGCAATTTATTTGGCGATCCGTCGAATTCCGGAATCATTCCGCGAGCTTCTTTTAATGGTAAAAATCCGTGTCCTCTTCGATGTCGTACATCTTCGGGTGTGGACTCGTACGCGATCTCGGTTCTTTCTCCCGGCAGAGTTCTATGCTCATTGTTTTCTCGGGGTTGCGGTCCTCTCATTCTTAAATCGTATATCTCGGCATGCATACTTCTAATTTCCCGTCTCATTTCCTCTCTCATTTCCCGCAATATGTCCCTAAGGTCGGCTGCTTCGTCCGTTTCTTTCCGCGGTTTGTATTGAGCTTGCGCGTTTGATTGTGTCGCGTTTCTATTTGCTTCTTCTTGTAATCGCTTAATTCCCTCATCGATATCTTCCGATGTGATGGGTTGCGATGCGGAAGCGTTTGAATTATACATGTCTCGAGTACGATAGATTTCGTCGGGGTCAAAGATACTTGAATCGTATGACGTTAGTGAGAATTCGCGGCGGTGTGTTAGTCTACTAGACGCGCTTATTGATGATTCGACATCAATATCTAGTTCTATATTATTCGCTATTAAACTGTTGTCTAATTCGCCGAATGAAAATTCGCGTTCGATTACAACGTTTGCTCCGAGTTCTGGTTCGGACAAATTCTCGCTTGAATTTAATTCATTTAGATTTCTTCGTACGTTATCGCGTATATCCCGGAGTGCTTCTACTGCTACTCTTATAGGGCTTACTGCGCTATTTCTAATGGCTCTATTCGCTGGTTCGCTAAATAGCCACGATTTATTCGCTACGCTTTTTTGTTGCGCGTTTCGGTTTTCCGACATTCACGCGTTTACAAATTTTTAATTGTTCGACTTACAAAAATACGATGAGCAGCATTGTCTCTCGTTCGGTGTCGGCCGTCGGGCGTCGATCGTCGCGTGCTGTTGAGATAGGTCGGTGCGCCTTCTCAGGTTCCGCTTATCGTTGTCGCCTCGATGTACCGGGTGACTCAAAGTTCCTGATGGACTTCCTTTTCCTCGGTTGTAATTGTTGACCGTTTGACGGAGTTTCCTTTGCTGTCTCTCGTTCTGTCGATTCCACGGAATTTTTCTTCCTCGTGGTTGTGGACCTTTGCCGGTGTCGATCTTGTTAGAGCTGGCGTATCCCACCGCTGCCACCAATTAATGTTGTGCCTCTAGCCGCTAAGGAAGAGGTCTTTAGAAATTTATACGCCCAAAGGATTAGGATCCACGCTCGAAATAAGACACTCCCGGACGTTAGGTATAAATTAATATATTTCACAGGTTTTGGTACACTTTTACTTATTCGCGATTATAACAGTCGGGCGCGATGTACGGTATATCGATACTGTTGATATGAGCGAGCGAGTAGTGAGCGATGTTAATGAGCTATATTACTGAGCTAGCGTCGGTGCATCTCGCGCTCAATATATATTAATTAATTAGGTCGTTGATTAGGGAGGAGTGTGGTGTCCCTGACCGGAGCATGTCTCGTGCTCCGCTCGTCAGCTGTCTCGTCAACTGCTTACTCAGCTTCCGAGAACTTGACCGTGACTTCCTTCTCTTTAGTCACGTATCTTACTTTTATTTTATTAATAATCTTTTATTACTTTTATTCTTTCTTAATTATCTTTCCTTGATCTCTTTTCTAATTTTAATGCATTGCTTTACTCAGCTCTTTCTAAATCATTTCTGTTTATCTTTATTGTTTTTTCTTT
>NW_021850529.1:18575-18721 GCF_003651465.1 Formica exsecta
TTCAAATATCCGCAGAAAATTGGAGAACAATCGAAAAGTTCTTAACAATTAGCGCGTATTACGATAATACAAATATATTTACGATTATAAAAATTCCGTTGATCACATACCCCGAGTATGAAATAATAAAGGCAATCCCATTACCT
>NW_021850530.1:0-1062 GCF_003651465.1 Formica exsecta
TTATTAATTGTAATTCTTTTTACATCATGACATATATTTACATATTGGACTGATAAAAAAAAGTACAATAGGAACACGCATACAAAAATTGGGATTCTTTTTCTCGCAGGAATTTCTACAATCTCAATTTTTGTGTGCGTGTTTCTATTGTACCTTTTTTTTATCAGTCTGATGTGTAAGTACATGTCATGATGTAAAAAGAATTACAATTTATAAGGCATGAGACTTACAAAGAACTAAACGTTTTGATCCACTTTGAATCTTTATCAATGGTTACGTAAAGTTTATATGTATAATGATACAAACAAAAAGTACAATAGAAATACGCACACAAAAATTAAGATTGTAGAAATTCCTGCGAAGAAAAGAATCTCAATTTTTATATGCATGTTCCCACTATTTTTTTTTTATCATTATAGATATAAACTTTACGTAACCATTGATAAAGATTCAAAGTGGATCAAAACGTTTAGTTTTTTGTAAGTCCCATGCCTTATAAATTGTAATTTTTTTTACATCATAACATATATCTACACATCAGACTTCAATTAGCCACTCTTTACTTTGTACTGATTGTATATCACTGAACCTCACAATGTTATTTTAAAATTACATTAAAATAAAAACAATAAATTATTGTTCAAATGCAAATTGTGCCTTTTAGAGAGTAATTCATATTATTTAATATGTGAAATTTGTATTCATATTTTTTATTAATTGTAATTCTTTTTACATCATGACATGTACTTACACATCAGACTGATAAAAAAAAGGTACAATAGAAACACGCACACAAAAATTGAGATTGTAGAAATTTCTGCGAGGAAAAGAATCTCAATTTTTGTATGCTCGTTCCCACTGTATTTTTTTTTATCATTATAGATATAAACTTTACATAACCATTGATAAAAATTCAAAGTGGATCAAAACGTTTAGTTTTTTGTAAGTCTCACGCCTTATAAATTGTAATTCTTTTTACATCATGACATGTACTTACACATCAGACTGATAAAAAAAAGGTACAATAGAAACACGCACACAAAAATTGAGATTGTAGAAATT
>NW_021850530.1:16897-18920 GCF_003651465.1 Formica exsecta
AAATTCAAAAATGTGCAATGAAGTGTAGGAATTTGTCATAAAATACCTTATAAATCTGTAATAAAATAGATATGTTGTTCCATTAAAAAAAAAAAATAAAATTGGCATTGAAAATATTCTGAAAGAGAAAGAGAGAAAAGTAATTTAAAGTTACCATTTAAGTTATATAAATCTTGCGAAACAAGATCATTTTTATTAAAAAAATTTGTTATTTACTCTATTAAAAATTAAAAGTAATCGCGTTAAAAAAATTATTTTTTGTTAACATTTATGTTAAAATTGCAGTCTGCCTTATATTTCACTGATACTCACTTTAGTTCTGCTTCAAAGCGGTCTAAGCGTTCGTTCAGTATCCTGCAAACATTAATTCATATTTTATACTTGCTTAACACTTGCAAATGTAACAAATTTGAAATTTTTTTCATAATTTTTACAGCTATGTGCATTCTTGTAGATGTAATAAAATTTAATTTACTATGTTTAATAATGTAAATATGTTTAATAACGTAAATGAAACAATAATTTACTGTGTTAATTTTAATGTAATTTTAAAATAAGATTGTGAGGCACAGTGATATATAATTAGTAAAAAGTAAAGAGGAGTTAATTGGAACCTAACATGTAGATATATGTCATGATGTAAAAAAAATTACAATTTATAAGGCATGAGACTTACAAAAAACTAAGCGTTTTGATCCACTTTGAATCTTTATCAATGGTTACGTAAAGTTTATATGTATAATGATACAAAAAAAAGTACAATAGGAACACGCATACAAAAATTGGGATTCTTTTTCTCGCAGGAATTTCTACAATCTCAATTTCTGTGTGCGTGTTTCTATTGTACTTTTTTTTTTATCAGTCTGATATGTAAATACATGTCATGATGTAAAAAGAATTACAATTTATAAGGCGTGAGACTTACAAAAAACTAAACGTTTTGATCCACTTTGAATCTTTATCAATGGTTACGTAAAGTTTATATGTATAATGATACAAACAAAAAGTACAATAGGAACACGCACACAAAAATTGAGATTGTAAAAATTCCTGCGAAGAAAAGAATCTCAATTTTTATATGCGTGTTCCCACTATATATTTTTTTATTATTATATAGTTTTTTGTAAGTCCCATGCCTTATAAATTGTAATTTTTTTTACATCATAACATATATCTACACATCAGACTTCAATTAGCCACTCTTTACTTTGTACTGATTGTATATCACTGAACCTCACAATGTTGTTTTAAAATTACATTAAAATAAAAACAATAAATTATTGTTCAAATGCAAATTGTGCCTTTTAGAGAGTAATTCATATTATTTAATATGTGAAATTTGTATTCATATTTTTTATTAACTGTAATTCTTTTTACATCATGACATATATTTACATATTGGACTGATAAAAAAAAGTACAATAGGAACACGCATACAAAAATTGGGATTCTTTTTCTCGCAGGAATTTCTACAATCTCAATTTTTGAGTGCGTGTTCCTATTGTACCTTTTTTTTATCAGTCTGATGTATAAGTACATGTCATGATGTAAAAAGAATTACAATTTATAAGGCATGAGACTTACAAAGAACTAAACGTTTTGATCCACTTTGAATCTTTATCAATGGTTACGTAAAGTTTATATGTATAATGATACAAAAAAAAGTACAATAGGAACACGCACACAAAAATTGAGATTGTAGAAATTTCTGCGAGGAAAAGAATCTCAATTTTTGTATGCTCGTTCCCAATGTATTTTTTTTATCATTATAGATATAAACTTTACATAACCATTGATAAAAATTCAAAGTGGATCAAAACGTTTAGTTTTTTGTAAGTCTCATGCCTTATAAATTGTAATTTTTGTTACATCATGACATATACCTACATGTCAGGTTCCAATTAACCCCTCTTTACTTTTTACTAATTATATATCACTGTGCCTCACAATATTATTTTAAAATTACATTAAAATTATAACAGTAAATTATTGTTTCATTTACATTATTAAACATATTTACATT
>NW_021850531.1:0-253 GCF_003651465.1 Formica exsecta
TAGGGCTTACTGCGCTATTTCTAATGGCTCTATTCGCTGGTTCGCGAAATAGCCACAATTTATTCGCTATGCTTTTTTGTTGCGCGTTTCGGTTTTCCGACATTCACGCGTTTACAAATTTTTAATTGTTCGACTTACAAAAATACGATGAGCAGCATTGTCTCTCGTTTGGTGTCGGGCGTCGATCGTCGCGTGCTGTTGAGATAGTTCGGTGCGCCTTCTCAGGTTCCGCTTATCGTTGTCGCCTCGATGT
>NW_021850532.1:0-654 GCF_003651465.1 Formica exsecta
ATACGGTAAGATGGTAGCTAAAGAGAAAAATTATATACATCTATATATACGTTATCCTACAATAAATCAAGCTAACATTATTTTTGAAAAGGTTCAAATACAACCTGATGGCATATGTTGTGGGATTTACGCTGCGGCTTTCGCCACGACTATAGCCTTAGGAGGTAACCCTTGTGAACAGAAATATTCCAAGGATGTAAAATGCATGAGAGAACACTTTTTTAAAATTATAGAAGGCAATAAACTGCTGCATTTTCCACAATGATCAAGCGACGCGGTAGCGTCGCGACGCCAAGTATATTTTTTTACCTTTATGAGGTTTTTTTTTAGTGGGATAACATTATCCAAAAAGTGTATCGTAATATTTGTACGAACATTAAAAAAAAGATACCTCAATCTCGATTGCGAATTATAATCGGAGAGACGAAAAACATATTGGTTGCGTTCTCACGAAAATGGGCGATGGAGGGGCCCATTTTATATTTTCAATATTCAGAATATTGTAAAAATATATCATATTATTCTGTTGCGATCGAGACAAACAATGTATTATAAATCTTTATTACAAATATATAAACATTTATGTATACAAACAAAAAGTAGACAATATAATATATATTTGTATAAATAATACATTGTTGTTATATATCCATT
>NW_021850532.1:804-5189 GCF_003651465.1 Formica exsecta
ATATTGGTAACAGCGGAACTAAAATTATTGATATTATCGATAATTTCGGTCGGTATTATCGATAATTTTAGTTACGCTTGGATGAGGGCGCTAACCCGTCGGAGTTCGGCCGTCACTTTTGGATCCCCTTAAACTGCATTCTTGTCTTATTACGAAATATTTAAATACACAATATTTACTGAAATCGTGATACATCTAATTGAAGCTCAAAGAAGAATTTGTTTCAGATAAAAATTACAATTAATTTAACTTTATATTTAACTGATATGTTTTCTTACTTCCTCATTACATTACGTTGTGGCTGTTACATGTGCAATGACACTTCGTCCGGAAAAAAATTTGGAGAATTTACAGTCAAGTTTGACTCTTTAAAAATAAAAAATAAATTATTACGCTGTGTCATTACGAGAAGTTAGGAAATCTGTCATAACAACTGTATGCAAGGCAAAGATACGGAATGATATAATAAAATTATTAATTATTATTTACGCACAGCACATACCATACAAAAAGCAGAAATATACTTATAATTATAAGCTCTTTCTTTTAATTAAAAGCGATTACAGCAAATCCGCCAGCAGGAGCTCGCAGTTGTAACAACTTGGAGCGTAGTAACTTCATTAGAAAAAATGTATGCTGTTTTGCAGACGAGCATGTTTTTGCTTTTTGTTGGTACGTTGCTGCCCGTTAATAATTAATAATTACATTATATTATTCTGCATTTTTGCCTTGCACACTGTTACGCCTTTTCTTAAATGTATCAACAGTCAGAATGTATATTATAAATACTATAAATATTATAAATATTATAAATACTTAGATGCGATGCGCTTGATCGAACTGTGCGTAAACGAACTGTGTGCAAATGAACTGTGCGCAAATGAACTGTGCGTAAACGAACTGTGTGTAAACGAACTGTGTGTAAATAAACTGTGTGCAAACGAACTGTGTGTAAAGGAACTGTGTGTAAATGAACTGTGTGTAAACGAACTGTGTCCACTGTAACAGACATTTATTTACAAAATGAAGTCAATAACAAATTTCAAAAATATACATGCATACGTTTGTGTATGTATTCCAAATTATACAAAAATATGTGTTATGTCCAATAGCAACGGTGTCCAATTGAACGGTGCGCAAATGAAATGTGTCCAATCAAACGGTGCGCAACTTTATGTGTCTAATAGTACGGTGTGCAATTTCAACGTGTCCAATTGTACTGTGCGCAAGTGAGTCTCTCCCGTTGTTTGATTGGTATGGTGCGGTTCAGGCGGATGTGATGCTCGACCAGTGGGGTCGGTCCGGTGACTTGTTGGAATTTGTCGAGCTCGCGGTTCAGGAATGCATCCAATTGCTCTTCCTCTTTCCGTGTGCGGGTGGCTAGCCCGCTGGTCTTTCCGCGGGCCGGATGACGGATCCGAGATCGTAGTTGTCGCGGCGATGAAATCGTAAGCCCCAGGCGGGGCCATAAGTCCACCCCGATGAGTACGGTTTCCCGTAGCAATGGCAGGATCGAGAAGGCGTGGATGCATGTACGCCCCTGCAGGCGGATCGGCAGTCGGACTTTCCCGAGTATCCGAATGGAGGTGCCATCGGCCATTTGCACTTGGCCGTCTTCCTAGATGGGCTCGATGCCAAGTCGCTTTATTATCTCGGCGGTTTCGGCGTTGATGAACGAGACTTCTGAGCCTGAGTCGAGTAGAGCTTCTACGGGGTGCCCGTGGATCGTTGCCGCGATCCGATGTGCGGCCGAGGCGTGTATTTTATACGGTACTGGGCGTCCGGGATTCGGCCGCGGTAATCCTGGCGCGGTTGGCGTTTCCCGGCGGAGGATGGCAGTTCTTGGTAAGGACCCCGTTCTTGCCACACTGTGAGCAGAAACGTCGGGGCGGACGCTTACAATCAAATCGGGTGTGCCCTGTTTACAGCGCCAGCAGCATTCTTCCCGGTTTTAGGCGACCGCTATGGTCGGGGTTGTCGCGATGTTTTTACTCTGGCCATGTCGCTCCTGCTCGATCCTCTCGAATTCCGCGGCGTTGATTAACAGATCGTTTAGATTTTGTACGTCCCGGCGTTTGACGTAAAACTTGTAATCCGGCCGCATGTTTGAGATTCGCGAGAGTCGTTGATCGCGGTTAAATCCCCAGGCTCGGTGCATGAGCGTCATCATATTATCGGCGTACGGCGCGAATTTCTCGTTTTCTCACTGCTGGCATCCGGATATCTGCCGCTGTAATCCCTCTGCGTATCGTGATGGGAGATACTGTACCCGGAAGAAGTTACAGAAAACCCCCTAGGTTTCCCAGTCGTCGTGGTTATTCCGTGCCCAAGATATGGCGTCTCCGCGTAACAGTTCGGATAGACCTCTCAAGAGTTGCTCGCCGGAGTATCCGTATTCCGTGCGGAGGTCGTCTACGCGTTCGAGGAACGCAACCGGACCGCGACCGTCAAATGGGCGTCATTTCCGTATTGATTAAGCACATGGATCGCAGGGGACGGATCGAAGCCGGGAGCTTCGTTGGTATGCGCGGGCGGTGGTGCGATTTCGATGCGCGGGTGCGGTCGCGGATCGCGTGTGTCCCAAACTCCCCCGGGTGTGCGTTCACGTACTGGCTCATTTGGGCGCTGATGTCGTCGAGTGTGCCGGACGCGTCGATGCCATGCGCGGTGGCAATGGCGCTGAGTTTCTCCTTCGGGAGCGTATAAATCCAGATTTTCATGCCGGACGGTTACTGACCACGCTGTCGGATCAAATAAAAATCGTGTGTTGGACAGGTCCCTGTTCGAGCGCCGATGTAACGGGCCGCTTTCGCGAGTTCGGATATGCTCGGTCGGGATCAGGGCTCGTGAAAGGGTTGAGACACGACAATAGACGCGTGCTTTAATTTGTCTGTTTATTTGCCTCCTTCGGCAATGGTCAGTTTACAGATGGTATAAAGAACAAATTGAGTCCCGCGAGATATAATTAAAGCACGATAGATGTTCGGCGCGTGTCGTAACAATGTGTACGTGTGCGGATAATTCCGCGAGTATTATATAAAGCGTAATGTATAGTGACACGGCGCGATGGTTTATTCGGCGTACGGCGAGGCCGTGTTTGTTGTGACGGCGTAAGACATGAAAGAAACAGGGCGGCGTTTAGTCGGCGCGCGTACGGCAGTGATGAAAGCTCGTGGTAAAAATCTCGCACATGCGCAGTAGCGGAACCGTCAGCAGGCGTCAATAGCGTATAGTGTATATTGTAAAAAGGGTACCGTTATACCCCTTACGGGAAAGGTATAGGAAATGTCAAAAGAAATAATTCACACATTTCTATATAAAAGTAAAACGATAAAATTTATTAATTTATTGCGTCTGCAGCTGCAATTATGAATAATAAAAAAAATAAATAATTATAATGCAATGTAAATTAAAAAAAAGAGTTACAGTTAATATCTAAGCATAAAAAATTATTTTAGAAATTATAAAAAATATGATGAACTCTCAAATGCTATAAAAAGGATTACAAAAAAATAAAAAATCAGAAGAAAACATAATAAAAAAAAATGAGAGTATTCACAAAACTAAAATATTGCACAAAATTCTACTAAACACATAAAAAAAAATAATTTTTAACATAAAAAATATAAAAAAATAATTTAAAATGAATACATTGATTAAAAAAAAAAAAAATTATATTTCCAAATTTTTAACTTAAAAAAAAATTTATTACATAAAATATTAAATTAAAGGTTGACGTTGAATAAGAAGAGTATTGATTATTCAAAAATATATAGTTATGAGAAAACAATATATATAACGAAAGCAATACGAAATTAATAAAAAATATTTTAAAAGAAATTTTAATCGAAAAATACTAAATGTATTAAATAAATGCATTAATTTTATTTGTCGATATCTATATCTACGAGTAACCGTGGGAAAGACGCGAGAGACCGGTGACGAAACCGCGCCCCGGTCGCCTAAAAATAAATAAAAATCAGTAGATACCCTCGCAATAGAATTTTCCAGCGGAATAATAAACTGATACCGAAAAGATAATAAAATTCTCACGAAATATCTGACGAATACAACTAAATCAATAATGACGAAACTTCTGTGACGACATATTCAGTAACTACAGGAAGTAAGACGTTTTCTAATCAGATCACGTGCGTAAGGGAAATTTTTAAAAAAATTTAATTTAATTATTTTATTCTATAATATAAAAAACTCTTCTGTGAAAGATCGTATTATTATTGGAGTTTGTTATACATAACATATCTTATAACATATCTTATATGTTGACTGAAAAATAATATTGGTTGTTCTAGTATTAACCCTGCCGAAAATGATCGATTAAAACCGATTAAAACATAATCCGTTTTAATCGGTTTTAATCGGTT
>NW_021850532.1:8105-11624 GCF_003651465.1 Formica exsecta
CCTCTGCGGAGAAATCGTATATTTGTTTTTAACAACTGATTGTGAGTCCGTTTCAATTATAGAAACACCGATTCAATAATTGATTGTGACTCATGATAACAGCAAATCCGACTTCACACTACATAAAATCAATTTACTTTTCATCTGCGAAATGATAAAATTTTTTATTAAAAGGGATTATTTTTACCTATGGATTGACTATGATAAATTCCAATTCAATTGCATTAAAACAGGTTTAATTATAACTTTATGAAATCGTATAATTTCGCATAGAGGTGGAGATATATCACCCAACATTAACCTCGCCTGAAACGAGAACTAAATTCGATTTGACTATTTTCAATCGGTTTTAATACCGCATTTTCGGTGCAGAAATCTCGATCGATTCGGATTACATTTTTTTAAATCCGTCTTAATCGACCATTTTCGGCAGGGAAGGCATAAATGTAGATGTCAATATTAATATATTATATTAATATAATTATTAGAGTAGGAGAAAAAAATAATAATTATCTATACACAAAATTATAAATTTTATTTTATGAAAAATACATACAGTTAACTACATAAATTTTCTCATCTTTGCGGAATTATTTTTATTTGTTTTTATTGCAATATTTCGTCTCATCATACGTGCTTCCCAATGGCATCTTATTTTTATAAACATATATAAGAAAGAATTTGAAGATTCTGGACAGCATAATTGAACAATTGGACAGTTATGTGTTAAAATGTCTGTTATTAATTTTCCTAAGTTTTTTTATGAATGATATTTTGAATAATGCATTTAAATTGTTTTTCCCAAATCATAATAATTTGAAATATATTTTCTGCAACATAAACTAAACTACTGTCTACATATGTTTTCATTAACGTAAATAATTTGTGCTCTCCATATTCTGCATTATTATTAGAAACTAATAAGTCTTCACATATAGTGCATGCATGATTGGCAAGAAACTTTTTCGCTAGAAATCCACATATATAATAAATAGCATTCGATTCTGTGAATTGTTTGGTTTCAGAGTCTATACATTGAGATTCATTTAATTCTTCGAGATTTATATTTGTTAATGTTAAAGTCGATGAAGTTTGTTCATTATTTGTTCTTTGGTTTTGTTTATTAGATTGCATTGTGTGTTTGAGTTGACTCAATTTTGTAAAAATATAATTTTTATCTGTTTCACAGTTATTATGATTTGATACTTTTGATAATTGTGTAATGAAAATATGTCGTAAGCCAGCTTGAAATTGTTTTGGGGATGGATTGACAGAACATCCATGCTGTTGCCTTATAACAGAAAATAAATTTTCTAATGGATCTTGATTTAATTTTCTAGTGCAAAGTTCATGAATATCATAATTCTCGTTTAAATCTTTGAATAACTGTAGAACTGAATTTATTGTTAATAAAAAACCTTTTCTACAAGCTGGTTGTGGCCCAATTTCAAATCTACTTTTTTCTAAAGCTTCTAAAATATTTTGTAAAAATTCTGTGTGGTCTGCGTCTTTTGTAATAGCGTAATTTAATTTGTTCGGTACTGTTCTTTTCTTTAAAGAAGAATTTAGAGTATCAAATAGTTTATCCATGTCTATAATAAATTGTAAGGTTGTGTCATTGTCTTTGCGAAAATATTCTGAGAACATAGTTTTATATACTAAGTATGCAGTATACATAGATTCTGAAAAAATTTGTGTTGCTAAGCTAACTTTCATTTTCGAAAAGTGTGTTAGATTAAAATGTTTATTAGAAATCTTCGGTATTAAATTTAAAGGATTTTCTTGGCTAAGTTTATATACTTTCTCAATTTCTTGCCAATCAACTACACCATTTTTGTATAATAACTTTTTCGTTCTGACATTATTTCTCATTGATTTAATTAAATGAGGCGGATCGCAAATAATATATATTTTATGTCCATTTTTTTCAAAATATGGTTTCACGGGAGTAATTAATAGCTTTTTTATAAACCTTGATTTCTTGGTCCTTGATCCGAGATAATACATTTTACTATTAACCCTATTTCCATGATGGCTTCTACAGTTGTTAACATAATATTATGCGTTTTATTTGCATTGTCTTTACCGCCCAGAAACCAATATCCTAATATTTGTTTTATATTTGAATGAATCCATGTAATCATAAATACATACTAAAGCACTTTTTGCTTCTATTGGTTCACGTATGGTACCATCATCAGCTAAGCCAATAATTTCATCAGTATATGGATCATAATGCACTTCTGCCATAAGATTAATTTAATCAAATAAAAGTGATACAGCTTTGTTATTTATTGGAACATTTTCAAACTTATATTTTAATTCTGACAATATTATTTCATTTAATCCAATACGGATAGGAAATTGTTTTTGATATTCCCGAAGTGTTCGTTTTGATGGTAAGCTTATGATCTTTTTTAAAAACCGATATGTTTTTGGGGAATGATATAAAATAGATAATGCGATATCTTTGAAATTATTATCATATCTCTTTCCATATTTATTACGTATTGATAAACATAACTGCGTTTTCAATAAAATATGTGCTTCTTTAGGAAGAAATGCCGCACTCTCTTCTATTAATTTTTGAATTCTTGGTTTATTTTTTTGATTATAAATTTTATTATTTTTTATTTTCCCTAATCTATTTATTTTACTTCTCAATGCTGCTATGACTTTTTTTGTTTCCTTAATCTTAATGTCTTAGGAGTTAATATTAATTGCGAATTATTATGATCCACATATTGATGAATATTTGTATGGCATGACTGTAAATCTTTAGAGCAGTTTGGCATATCATTTTTTCTTGAAGATGTCACTGTAGAAACACTTGGAAATTCAGATACATTGCAGCTCGTTGATGTACTTGTAGAATTCTGAACTTCTTCCTGGGCTTCATCTTATAATATACAAAGATTGATTGGTTAGATGTAATATCAATTGATTAGTCAGATATATATTGGATGAGCGATTTTTATACAAAAAATTTATTTTTTATTTTTTTTAAATAATATATTCTATAATATTAACATCTCTTTATCTATATTATTTTCTTATTATCTTATTAACTTATTATCTACTTATTACCTACTTATTTCATTTAAACTAAATTTATGTTGTTATTAATCAGATTTAATAACATCTTATTCTAATTACTAATATAAAATTCTGTGTAAACGTCATTTACTATATATTCTATTATATATTCTGTTTAATCTTATCTAACTTTTATTATATTTTCTATTTATATTCTATTATATTCTATTATATTCTCTTATATTTATATTCTATATTATATCTATATATATAAGTCGCGTCTGTCTGTCTGTCTGTCGGACCGCGAACTACTTTTACATTTATGGACCGATTTTCTCGAAATTGGTACCAAAATTTTGCTAATTTTTCGGGGATGGCTACTATGTGGTTTTTTTTTAGTTTTTCACCCCCACCCGTCCAACCACGCACCCACATATGCACTTACACACGGACAACCGATTTTTTCGAAAAATTGGTACCCAA
>NW_021850532.1:11808-12448 GCF_003651465.1 Formica exsecta
ATATATATATATATACAATACTCTAATTAAAACTAATAATACTTTAATTAAATATTGTATTATAACTTCAGAATATTTTAATCCTAATATTTTACTTATTAAACCAATATTGATGTTCTTTTCCATCTTTAGTAAATATAATTATTCTATATATATTTTTACTTGTAATTTGAATCACGCCAGGTGTCATTAATGTATCGATTGGTGCCTCCACTCTGTGATTTTCTTCTATAATTTCATTTAATGACTGCTCTTGTTCCATGTTACCTGAAATTAAAAAATTGATTGTATGTTTTGTGAATTTGCGTGTTTATGATATATGTTATATTTTATAAATTTTATTTTCTTACAAGTGTTAGATATCATATCCTCTTCCAAGTTGTTTTCAGATGGCGATACGTTTCTGATTGTTGGTATAACATTATTCCATAAAAGACGTCGTGGATATATCTTTTTAAAACATTTTTCTTCAAAATGATCCGAACAAATTCTTTGATAACTGCAAACCTTCTTTATACATACAAATTCCAACCATTTTTGAGCTCTGTAAATAGACATATTTTCTTTATCATTATATTATTTAACATATTATAAGTAAATTAAATTAATTGGAAATGGCAATCAGAGCCAGGCGCGGTAG
>NW_021850533.1:0-564 GCF_003651465.1 Formica exsecta
TTAACGAGTTAAACTTCGGTTAAAGTAAGTGGTGGAACTGGGCCTAAGAATACAAGAATACAAGAATCAAGCGGTACGCGGTAGCATCGCGACGTCAAGATATAATAACGTTATAAGGTTAATTTTCGCGACGTCAAGATATAATAACATTATAAGGTTATTAATGTTATATTTGAATCTGCTGCAGAAAATATATTTGGTCCTATCGAGTAAGTAGATTGAAATTTTGTATATATATCTGCTTATATATGTCTGCTTATATATGTTTATTTATTGTTTTATAAGTATATTATTTCTTGAATATATCTGAATATTGTCTAAATTATAGCGCTTATTTGCAGGATAAAGCAAAATCAATCAATCCTTTCAAGAAGGCTGGTATACTTTTAGCTGGGATTTCTTCAGCTGGGTTGCATACAGTCTTATACCGCAGAACTTTGCTAAACAGCGTAACATATTGGGTTATAGAGATTTGGCAGTAACAGACAGTAAGTACAATATAGTAGCACATATAAAACATTCAGTAGCACATAAAACCAGATATGTAAACTAAATTAAATATTA
>NW_021850533.1:606-1278 GCF_003651465.1 Formica exsecta
ACTTCTGGTTTTTTAATTGCACACAGATAGAGGGTAGTGACCATAAAGCACTTAACTTCGGATGGACATAAAAACGATTAATAACTGTCGAAGTAAAAGAAATATTTACTATTTATAATGGGGTAAGGGGAATCCTTGCTCTTATGTTAAGTGATTGAACTGAAGTTGAATTCAATGTGTTGAATCACGTGTAATATTATAATAGCATATTGCAATGCGAGATATATATTCATAAGTTTTATGAACATTATCAGAGAGAAATCACTGACATTATTATATTTTTGATTATATAGTTGTGAAGTAAAACTTGTAAATTCCTACGATTTTATCAAAAATGTAATAATGTCAGTGATTTCTCTCTGATAATGTTCATAAAACTTATGAATATATATCTCGCATTGCAACAACATGTTATATTATTCCACGTATGCAAAGGAAGCCAAAGTATTCATACGTAGTATTTATTTGTTATTCTCAAAGTGGATCTTACTGCAACAACATTTTGATCGTTTTAATTTATTAATCTGTTCATCAGTATACATACATAGTATGCATACTTTGGCTTTCTTTATACGTATAACTATATTATTTAAGAAAAAGAAAAACCTATGATAATTATATATCACGTTGCACAACATGCTATTACAATATTAGTTATACATATGCGAAGAA
>NW_021850534.1:0-486 GCF_003651465.1 Formica exsecta
TAAAAAATGTCGTTTACTTCTGCGCCTTCTTCTTTCCTTTTCCAATGTACATGCCTCGCATTATCTCTCTCTCTCTCTCTCCCCCGAACGTAATCCTTTTCCCACGCCAATGCGGACGCTATCCTTTTCCTTCACGCGTGCATGCCTCGCGCTATCTCTCTCACACCGCTTTGCGAACGCCGTATCATCCACGTGCATGCTTCGCGCTATCTCTCTCTCTCTCCCAAGTGCATCCTTCGCGCTATCCCTCTCCCAAGTGTACGCCTCGCGCTATCTCTCTCTTTCTCCTAAGTGCATGCTTCGCGCTATCCCTCTCTTACACCTACTCGCGCGGGTCTTTCGCTTATCGGTTAGGACGCGGTCCCCCCCCCTCCCCCTCTCCGCGGACCCTTCGCCTACCTGTTAGGACGCGTGGACTTCTCGCTTATCGGTTAGGACGCAGTCCCTCTCCCCGCGGACCCCTCGCCCACCAGTTAGGACGCGCGG
>NW_021850535.1:0-2015 GCF_003651465.1 Formica exsecta
TTATATTCCTTCTCCTTTTCATTTCTTTCTGTCTCTCTCTCTCTCGTTCTCTCTCTCTTTCTCCCTCTCTTTTGCTTATTCTTGTTCTTCTGTAATTTTAAATAAAGCTTCTTTCTTTTCTCCTTCTTTCTTTCTCTCTCTCTCTCTCTTTGTATCTGTCCTTCTCTCTTGAAATGAAATTACATAAATAATATTAATAACATTTAATAATATTTATGCGTCTACATGACTTTTTTTATAGAGGATTACTATTCTTGCTTTTCTTCTTAGATCGAGCTATTGTCCATTCCAAAAATAACAAAGAATTTAGTAATTGTACAATTTTTTCGGAGCATCTCAGTAATTTTCAAGTTATAAACGATTGAAAAAGGGGAAGGCTTTTCACAAATTGAATTTTATGAAGCGATAAAATGTTAACAAAATTATTTTTTTTATATATAATTAATTTTAGATAAAATTTACTTTAATAAAAATTTAATTTGAGGTTTATCGTTAGTTATAAAAGGTATATGGTAGGAATCTTTCTATGATGATTTAAATCTTTCTTGACATTTTTGCTAAAGAAAAATTAATTCTGAATTAGCTAGAAAATTTGCTATTAAAAGAATATTTGGTAATTTTGGGACATTATGTACACACTTATTATTATCTCTTCTTGTATAGTGAAAATTATACTAAAATTTTCTATACTACGATTTATATTGCAATAGTTCATTTTAATTTGGGTATCTAAAATACACTAAAATGTTAATTATTTTCCTGAAATTTACAATAAAGGGATTATGGAAACAAAAAGTATAAACATGTAAATATATGTAAAATTTTGCGAAATGCGATTACTTATGTTCACTCATGTTGTAAAATAGAAGCAATTAAATAAAATAAAATTATAAAATCTTAAGACGAGTATGAGAGATATTATCTTATTTTTTTGAATTCTTTATATTTCTTCTTGCTGTAGAGTCAGCCGACAAAACATTCTGAATTTGTAGCATGTGCCAGAAATAGATAGTAATTTCCCTTGTGTCGAATGCTATACGGGGGGTTGCAATACATTCAAACTGTGTAGATGCCTACATCCTCAGTCTGTTTAAAACTATCGTCGATCGCGGTCGTTCTCCGTGTTTTTCTAAAAATTTCTCTCAGGGAGAACACAAAATCTACAATTAAATTTTAAAAATATTTAAGTCTTTAAGTACATATATTATTTTTAAATCATTTTTTAAAATGTCGAAAACTTTTCATTAATCGGCTTTTTACATTTTTAAATTTAATTTAACTCCAGATTTAATTTTTTAAATTGTCTTTGTATTTAATAAAAATATATACTTTATTATGTATGAAATTTATTGTGTGTGAAATATGGTTTAATATTTACAATAAGACTTATCTAAAAAAATTATTTTATAAATAAAAGTAAACAATTTTAATATTCTAATGATAAATCATTTTTTTTAGAAAGAGGAAGGGAGAGAGAGAAAGAAAGGGGGGAGAGAAAAGAGAAAACATATAAATATTGAAAATGAGTAAAAGGATTAATAAAAAATGCCGATTTATATAAACAAGATGGTTTAATGAGCGTTGCGATTTAAATACAGAAACGAACATTAAAATAATTGTTCGCAATATAGAATCATGTATATAAATAATGCTGGACCGGTTATCTCTCCTCTCAGGATGTCATCTTCTGGTACGCACGGCGCGGGTGGTGTCAGTTGCTGCTATTTCAGATGTTGCACATGCATACATATAGAATTTTTTAAATCATTACCGGGAATTGTAAAAATTATGGAAACGGTAAGTAATTATAATGGCACATACATTATCTAATAAAACATAGAAAATTTGAGAAAAAGAAATGTATATGTAAAAAAAGATGTTTTATATACTTTAAATCATATTGTAAAAATTATGGAAACGGTAAGTAATTATAATGGCACATACATTATCTAATAAAACATAGAAAATTTGAGAAAAAGAGAAAAAGATGTAAAAAAAGATGTTTTATATATATA
>NW_021850535.1:3533-11851 GCF_003651465.1 Formica exsecta
TAAATAGTTTATACCTAGAATCAGTAAGCGATATAACATTATAACAAAAAAAAAAAAAAATATTACACTTGCATTATTTTAAATATTTTAATCTCTTTATTTTCTTGTGTATGTACATATCGCTCATGTCTGTGGAGTAAACATTATAATAAATATAATTAATGAATTGATTTTATTAATCCTTTAATTTGTTAAAAATTATGTATATTATATATATTTTTTTTATTAAAATAGGAGATAATGTTCAACTCTTTAGCCTGCTTCCTGTATTTAAGCTCAGCATCCTATTTAGCATTTGCTACAAAATTATATCTAATGCCTGAGTATTATGTGAGACCCGGTTTCGACGTTTATCCTGCTATGACAGCTGCTTATGTAAGTTGATTATTGCATTAATAAATCATGAATTCAACGCTTTCACTGATGTGCGTCATTATTTTTGTTTTCACACATTATGAGACAAGAAAAATTATAATTTTTGTTAAATAATCCTAAATATCTAATGTAGCATATGTCTGTGTTGAACAATGAAGCAAAAATTACATTAATAAAAAAGGATTATAATGTTGATTCTATGGAACAAAAACATTTGATCACACATCGTAGTATTTTATTCAAAGGAATATTAAAAATAAAATTTATATTGCAGATCTTAAGTGGTATTGTGGGAGTATTGCACGGAGCAGATGCATATTTATCCTTCATGCATTACAAAACTGGAAGATAAATCATGGTAATATGCCAATAGTATAATTTTGTGAGGAAAAGTGGCAATTATATAAATATTAAACAACCCTAGACAAATATTCAGATAAACACAAGTCTTGTCGAAGAATAATAGAATAAAATAAGAATCGAAAAGACTTTGATTTTTTATCATATAATATAACTATTTTTTTTAATGATTAATGTAAATGAATACATTTAGATTAAATTACATAAGAAATTTTTTTCTCATAGAGATATGTGTCTATTAATAATAATTGTTTTTTAATTATATTAATAAAAAATATAGAGAACAAATATTCAGTATAGTATTCTTTTAGCTATATTTTCGTTACACACTTACACCCTCCAATGGCGCTGCGCACGTTGAGAGATAAGAGTAAAAAGAAACAGAGGAACTTTATATACTTAGCAGACGAATTTAATATCTTTTATTTTTTATTATTGCAATCGTTGGGCAAATTTAGGAAGATATTCTCATAATTTAGGAAATAATAGTTTATTTATAATTAATGAAAATTAATTGAGCATATTTTTCACACATGGTGAAACTGCCCAGTAAACGCACATATACATGGACGTAAGAAATATCTGGACAGAGCGTAAGGTATCCTTTTAGACGCGGGGAGTTGAGTCTGAAAGGGTGAGGGGTCCATCATCGCGGTCATCTTAGAGGTCAGATATTTTGCGTCTACTTTCACATCGCGCCGTATTAATTCGACGTTAACAGAGATATTGCAACGATCGCATTCCGTGAAATTATCCGCCGCCGCTATCTTACATCTATGCATACAAATATGTAACTTGATTTTCAGATATTAAATTTATTTAATTATTACAATGAAATTATTATTTCTCAAACGTTGAAAACATTACAGACGTGTTTCCCAAGTGATTTCACGTTGATTAAAATAAAAAAAGGACTTTTTTTAATTTATGCTTGCTAACTATATATGCTCCATGGACATCAGAAATATCTAGACGGAGCGTATTGCCGCGGGGTTGAAGACAAAGCTAGCATTAAGAAAAAAATAGCCACATTTTCTCAGCTTTAGCGTCAAGCTGTGTTGTTGGCCGTATAACGAGTCAACTTCGTTCATCTAGTGCCAAATTAACACAAAAAAGAAACAGTGCTGCATCGTGCCACAAGAAAATACAAATGGAAAGAAATTAAAATGGAATTTTAATATAAAATAAAATATTACTTGTTTAATTAATTTAAACTTTTATTTTGAATTAATTAATTAATTATTTTTTTATTATTCAAAAGCAAAATATAAAAAATAAGAATGCAGAATATATATTTTCTCATTGATTTGGATGAAACTTCATATTGCATATTGTGATGAGTAGAATACGAAAATAATAATTGAATTTGTTATCCAATATTATAAAAAGAGTAATGAATTAAAGATAAAATTTCTTGAGGTTAGGAAGTTTATCAGAGAGAATCGGCATTATTGTATTTATTTAATGCAAGATCTACATATATCTTTCGTAGTAGTACTATTTCCAATATTAATGATAGAGAGAATAGCAGCAGTAATATTTGCGAGAATAATGAAGATAGTCAAGATACGAGTATATCAGGAGGTATTAAATAATTATCTATATAGAGGTATTTAAATATATTATTTTCGAATTAAATATTTTCCAAATTAAAATTTTATTGTTTTTTAAAAATGATCGTATAAGAAAGAAAAGGCGTACGTCAGAACACGACAACCATTTGGAACGCATAACAAATGCGTTAAGCCGATCGCTTCCTAATGTTATTCTTCAACACCACCTGAAGAAGACTATATAGATGCATTTTTGAAGTTATTTGGGTATAATTTAAAAAGATTATCACCAGAGAAACAAGATGAATGGATACAATATGGATATTTGCAACAATCTTACGAAATGTTAAAAGATAATTCTTAAAATATTAATAATATTTTCCTTTTTTTAAATATTCTATCGTTTATATTTTATTTTTTGATAAATGATTAATAATATAATAATATAGTTAATAATATATATTATAATTAATAGTTAATAATTCTAATTAATATATAATAATAGTTATACTAGTAAAATAATATATAACATGTAATATCATATACAAAGTATCCTAAAACTTCCTCTTAATGATAGATTCCTTAGAACATTTCAAGACGAAAATCCTAGTCGAAGCTATAATACCCAGCAAACACAGAATATAACTGTTATGTAACACAGAAATAACACGTAATATAATGGCTGTTACACGTTATTAACATTGTGATTACATAATTTTTTTTATAACTATAATATAACTGTGTTTTAAACCTGTTTTATAGCTATGCTATTTACTGGTTATAACAGTATCACAGCTATATAACTGGAACATAATACATAATATTACAAATGCTATGTTATGATTACTTTGATGTTGTATAATGTGTTATATATAAATGCTATATTCATGTTATGTTATATATATATGTAAAGTGCTTGTCGAATGTTTCGTTTCCACTTGACGTTACAAATTGTTTCAAAGCTTTTCTCTTCTCCTTGTTTATTAAAAAAGAAAGGAATTATTAATCCTAACTTAAGTTTTCCGGCGTACACACGTTATATTCACATGTTGCGTGCGCTTCTCGTTTTTTACGCGCGCAACGGCTACTACATCTATAATTGGTTTTCGAGCGACTCTCGCGCTCACGGTAGTGTCATGTGATGCCATAATTGACCCTGATTGGCTCATGCTAGAAAGCGACCTGTACCCTATACTGGCAACTGCTCGTAGCAACAATAAATTGAACATTGAATTACGAGACAAGACGGCGCATATTTTGTGTGTATCTATCGTTGTCTGCGGTCACGATTCGCGATCTGACTTGTGTTCTATTTGTGTTTGATCTGTACTCGTACAACTTCGCCGCTATTACGTGTGTCAGTTCATCGTATCTTCAAGTAAAGAAGAATAATATATAAGACAAATAAGAAGTTAGTACACGTGGTGTTCTTTGGCTTTCTTCCCGCTCTCCGTTCAGGTTCAGGTTGCGATCATGTAAGTAATTATGTCTCAATTTACATCGATTATCGATATATGTACGTAAGTCAACAAAAATATTGCGGCATACATTTAATTTTCTTAATGTTTTTGTTCTTCCTATTATCAAATTTAAGAAATTAGGCTCTCGAGTGAACTCACAAATTCAAATAAATTTCGTGCCCTGTGCACATATTCAGTTTCATAGAAAACTTATTTTTCTATGAAACTGACGCACTGCCATCCGCGTTCTGGCTCTTACTAGCCCGCGATTATTTGAATTTGTGAGTTCACTCGAGAGCCTAATTTCTTAAATTTGTTAGTTCACGCCGGCTGAAAGATGGCGTTAATAGTAATAGATATTATAAGGCAAATGAGAAGTATCGGTGGTGTGGGGTCTGAATAGCTCAGAGGTAAGAGCAGTCGCCCGGCAAGCGAAAGACTCGGGTTCGATTCCCGATTCAGCGACTTCGCCCCGATATTTTTCTCGCCTTCGTCTCTCCAGGGGGGTAAAGAGGGATTATTATAAATCTCGAATTGAGATTAATTTTTAAAAAAATCTTGGTATACACCAAGTAAATTTCGTGCCCTGTGCACATATTCAGTTTCATAGAAAACTTATTTTTCTATGAAACTGACGCACTGCCATCCGCGTTCTGGCTCTTACTAGCCCGCGATTATTTGAATTTGTGAGTTCACTCGAGAGCCTAATTTCTTAAATTTGTTAGTTCACGCCGGCTGAAAGATGGCGTTAATAGTAATAGATATTATAAGGCAAATGAGAAGTATCGGTGGTGTGGGGTCTGAATAGCTCAGAGGTAAGAGCAGTCGCCCGGCAAGCGAAAGACTCGGGTTCGATTCCCGATTCAGCGACTTCGCCCCGATATTTTTCTCGCCTTCGTCTCTCCAGGGGGGTAAAGAGGGATTATTATAAATCTCGAATTGAGATTAATTTTTAAAAAAATCTTGGTATACACCAAGTAAATTTCGTGCCCTGTGCACATATTCAGTTTCATAGAAAACTTATTTTTCTATGAAACTGACGCACTGCCATCCGCGTTCTGGCTCTTACTAGCCCGCGATTATTTGAATTTGTGAGTTCACTCGAGAGCCTAATTTCTTAAATTTGTTAGTTCACGCCGGCTGAAAGATGGCGTTAATAGTAATAGATATTATAAGGCAAATGAGAAGTATCGGTGGTGTGGGGTCTGAATAGCTCAGAGGTAAGAGCAGTCGCCCGGCAAGCGAAAGACTCGGGTTCGATTCCCGATTCAGCGACTTCGCCCCGATATTTTTCTCGCCTTCGTCTCTCCAGGGGGGTAAAGAGGGATTATTATAAATCTCGAATTGAGATTAATTTTTAAAAAAATCTTGGTATACACCAAGTAAATTTCGTGCCCTGTGCACATATTCAGTTTCATAGAAAACTTATTTTTCTATGAAACTGACGCACTGCCATCCGCGTTCTGGCTCTTACTAGCCCGCGATTATTTGAATTTGTGAGTTCACTCGAGAGCCTAATTTCTTAAATTTGTTAGTTCACGCCGGCTGAAAGATGGCGTTAATAGTAATAGATATTATAAGGCAAATGAGAAGTATCGGTGGTGTGGGGTCTGAATAGCTCAGAGGTAAGAGCAGTCGCCCGGCAAGCGAAAGACTCGGGTTCGATTCCCGATTCAGCGACTTCGCCCCGATATTTTTCTCGCCTTCGTCTCTCCAGGGGGGTAAAGAGGGATTATTATAAATCTCGAATTGAGATTAATTTTTAAAAAAATCTTGGTATACACCAAGTAAATTTCGTGCCCTGTGCACATATTCAGTTTCATAGAAAACTTATTTTTCTATGAAACTGACGCACTGCCATCCGCGTTCTGGCTCTTACTAGCCCGCGATTATTTGAATTTGTGAGTTCACTCGAGAGCCTAATTTCTTAAATTTGTTAGTTCACGCCGGCTGAAAGATGGCGTTAATAGTAATAGATATTATAAGGCAAATGAGAAGTATCGGTGGTGTGGGGTCTGAATAGCTCAGAGGTAAGAGCAGTCGCCCGGCAAGCGAAAGACTCGGGTTCGATTCCCGATTCAGCGACTTCGCCCCGATATTTTTCTCGCCTTCGTCTCTCCAGGGGGGTAAAGAGGGATTATTATAAATCTCGAATTGAGATTAATTTTTAAAAAAATCTTGGTATACACCAAGTAAATTTCGTGCCCTGTGCACATATTCAGTTTCATAGAAAACTTATTTTTTATTTTACGAATGACAGGGCTGAAATTTTGCGTGCTCAGACACGTCGAAATGACAAGTAAAAAAAGTGCTTCTATGAATGGAGCGCCTTTGATGATTATCGTATAAATTTACAATAGCATTGTCATTATATGTTTTCCCGCTTCTCTACGCATTGCATTAGTATATTCTTTTTACGAATAATGGATGCAAGAAAGCATCTAAAAAATGATTCAAGTAAAAATTTGCGACATGTTTCAACTTCAGCTGTCAAAGTAGTCGATTAATGTTACCATGAAGATGTCTACTATTTCGCCGTGCTTGAGCGCGCGAAATCTCAACCTTGCCATTCGTAAAATATAATCGCTTCCTGTTTAAAAACTATTATAGCCTCGACATTTTTGTATTAAAATTTTCGTCTTAAAATGTTTTAAGGAATCTATTATTAAGAGGAAGTACGGTAGTTTTAGGACACCCTGTATAATAGTCATATATAAAATAATTAAATTTATAATACAAATCAGCAGTGTTTAAATTGTCAAGGTATAGCTCTTTCACTATTAAAAGATTCACAAAAATTATTCCGAATTCTTGCAGCTATTCGAGAAGTGTTATTTGTACCACATCTTCTTATTTTCTGAAAAGCAGAATTATTGTCTACATTTCTTCTCCAAGAACCTTCTATTAATCCATCAGGACCATCTTGATCAATCATGTTTTCAGTGACATATTCATTGACTCTAACATCTTTTGTATTCGAATATAATTGTGTAAACACACAATGGTTTATACTATTTTCATTGCTGTTTCAACTAAACAATTTATTGGTCTTCTTAAGGTGATGCCGGAGTCCTGTTTTACCGGCCATAATAATTACACTTTGCAGACCGAAATTTTTTTATTGGTTACATGAAATAAGAAATCCTTTTCCACGATTAAAGTATATACATCGAAAAAGTGGGAACCTTGCGCTTTTACGTGAAAAACGAAGAAAATCTAAAAAATTACAGTTTTTTTACCGGCTTCTTGCGTCAGGTCGTAACAATATTTGCTTAATATAAAAGTTTTGCAGTTTGTATGTACAAAATAAGATAGGTTCCCACTCGGAAATGCATGAAAGAATATAAGTGAACGTTTGAAAATGTATTTAGAAGCCTAGTAAAAAACATTTCGGTGTTCAAAAATTTTGCACACCGAAATGTTTTTTACTAGGCTTCTAAATACATTTTCAAACGTTCACTTATATTCTTTCATGCATTTCCGAGTGGAAACCTATCTTATTTTGTACATACAAACTGCCAAAACTTTTATATTAAGCAAATATTGTTACGACCTGACGCAAGAAGCCGGTAAAAAAACTGTAATTTTTTAGATTTTCTTCGTTTTTAACGTAAAAGCGCAAGGTTCCCACTTTGTTGATGTATATACTTTAATCGTGGAAAAGGATTTCTTATTTCATGTAACCAATAAAAAAATTTCGGTCTGCAAAGTAAATTATTATGGCCGGTAAAACAGGACGGTTCGGCATCACCTTAATCTTATCATATGAAGAAAATTGTACCATTCATCGGAAATTCTTCGATGTATCGATCAAAGTTAAAAACGACTCTATGAATTAATGTACATATATATATCTTAAAAGATTCTTCGTCGCATCATTCGTGCCATTAAATATTGTACTAAGCAATATTGGCTTTTGCCTTAAAAACTATAATAATTATACATGGTAACATCAAATTATTTCATACAGAGAAATATATCATAGCTCGATTAATAAAATTACAAGAAGAACAGAGGGTATATCAATTATGTAATTTAAGTGCGAGGTTGAAAATTACAAAAATTACAAAAATGAGCAAATTTACTAGAAAATCATCATTTATTTTTTATCATCATCGTTCATTTTTGTAATTTTCGCCATTATCATTTGAATTACAGATTCGATATCCAGAATCGTTTTTACCGACCTGTTAAAGCGTAATCACGATAATTATTCGCATCGACTTCAAGGATTTTGAGAATAGGATGACTTTGCATTTACCTTTTAGTTCAAAATACGTGGGATGCGAATAGATGTCGCATGACGAAATCATGCATTGAGAAATATGCTACTCCATGTATTATATACATATACGTGTATATGTATATATTTTTCTTTTAAAGTACACGTCGAACATTGATACGAGAGATATGATAGTTCAATAAAAATATTAACAATTAATCGAGCAAATCATGCAGAACATTCGGACGCATGTTACAGCGAAGTAAAAACGCTTCTGTTTTTCATGTTGACGTCATCGTCACCTTCGTGTACATTTCTTTTATTTTTTTTCCATTTTTTTTTTTTTTT
>NW_021850535.1:14752-31024 GCF_003651465.1 Formica exsecta
ATTAAAATAATAATAATAATATATTATTATTCAATAATTAATTCTTTTTGTAATTGTTAAGCAAGCATTTAATTAGCATTATTTATCTAAATCATTTAATAATTGTTATTAATGGCCGCTCGCTGCTCGCGCGTACCCCGACTCTCGTCGCAGGGCCACCAAACTTTTCGTTGCCGTGCGACACTGCGAAGCTCGCCGCTGGCACGCCTAGAGCGTACGTCCCACGGTCTAGCCGCGCGAAACGCGCGCTCATTCGCCAATCTTTTTTAATTAATATTTCAATAATTATTGCGAAAATTGCAAAATGGTACAGGACTTTTCTGTTCAGTTTACTGTGCTCTACCTGCTCACGAGCGTTGTCAAGGGTGCTTTGGGACACCCTGTATATATAGTAATACAATATACATATAAATTAGTCTTTCAAAATTGATTACATTATAATAGTTAAAATATTTTAGGATATACTTCATTGGCTCAAAACGTAGAACAGGACTTGAATATAAAACGTAAATATTTTTTTTCAAGATTTTTGTATTGAATGTATAAAGTATTCTATTACATTTTATATACATACATAATATTGTTGCTTATATTGCAGAGAACATAAAACAGATGTTGCGTATGCAGGCTGCAACAAACATATTGTTAAAGGATCTAAAACAACGCATAATTAAAGTAGATGTTATAAAAAATGGCGCTTTACATCTCTCGGAAAGTAACAATCTCATTGCACAATTTTTACCTTTGAATACAATAAAAGATGTGAAGGAATTCGAATCAGTATTGAAGACCACAGATGAGGCAGTGACGCAGTTTGTAAGTTATAGATTTATTCATTATTTCTATGTTTTTTCTTCGTTGTTTAAAAAAATTTACAAAATTTTAAAAATGAAAGCTTACTCTACTTTTAAGTATTTGTAATTATATAATATTGCGTATATTAGTACTATTATTTTCAATGCATACAAAATGTACTTTTCTTTTTATAGAGAGAATTGGTATCTAAAACTGGTGGGAACAATCCAAAACATACTATTCAACGAACGATGAAAAAGATATTCACAAATGAATGCGCTATGAAGTGCTCTTGGAAAGGGATTAAAAATAACTTCCGAGTCTCCGATTTACATTTAATTAAAATTATGAGAAGTATATAATAAACATCGTAAAATCTCTACTAACAAGAATTCCTTAGATGCTGTTATTAATCAAATATTTTTTTTATTTTTTAGATGTAACTTTGCAACATATGAATTTAACAGAATCAGAATTCGATAATATTGTAGCGGAATGGTTACGTTTTGCAAGACAAAGAAAACAACGTGAAGATAAAGAAAAGGAAAATGAACGTCACAATGAAAATGAAGATCAGCGAATAAACGAATAATATTAAAGGTTAATATTATATCAACTAAAGACTGATCCATAGATCGAACATTTTTCAAATATTTTTGTTTAAGAATGAAAAGAATCTTTATTTTTTATTATTTAGTATTTTATGTATGCGATACGTAATGATATAAATATATATGTAATACGTAAAGTTTTATATGATATAATATCAAATTTTTTATTTACGATAAGATTTTTATAAAAAAACTTATATAATATTACTATATGTGATATGTAAAGCTTTATATAAAGATATTTAGAATACTTTTTGGTTGATAATGAAACAAAGCTTTATTTCTTATTATTATTATATTGTATTTATTATATGTAAAATGTATGTATAGATGTATAGATAAAATATATGTGATACATTTGTAGTATGTGCAATATATTTTGTTGTTGCTTATTTACATTTTCTTTTATTACATGTTTTTTTTTTAATGTGATGACTTACAGGAATAAAAGATCGTTGAATTAATTCCAAGTAAAACTAAACAAAATTTTATTATACGTAATATAATTTTGTTTAGTTTTGCTTAGAATTAATTCAATGATCTATTATTTGTGAAAGTCGCATTTGTTTAAGAATATTAATGTAATAATTATATAATTATTTTATAACTAATAAAATAACTTGTATATAACAGTTCAACAATATACGTTTCAGTTTTATAACTTTTCGCTAAGTTGCATTACGATTATATAACATTTTCATAACTTCTCTTATGATTATATAACATTTCGATTACATTTTATATTTATGTTATATAATTATAATTTTCTGTGAGTGGGAAATTACAACTAACGTGTATATTACTTGTAACGTACACGTTATATTAAGTGTTACATTCCGTTATATCATGGCAATTTAATTGTTATATATCTGTGTTTGCTGGGTAGTTTTTAAACGGGAAGCGATTATATTTTACGAATGACAGGGCTGAAATTTTGCGTGCTCAGACACGTCGAAATGACAAGTAAAAAAAGTGCTTCTATGAATGGAGCGCCTTTGATGATTATCGTATAAATTTACAATAGCATTGTCATTATATGTTTTCCCGCTTCTCTACGCATTGCATTAGTATATTCTTTTTACGAATAATGGATGCAAGAAAGCATCTAAAAAATGATTCAAGTAAAAATTTGCGACATGTTTCAACTTCAGCTGTCAAAGTAGTCGATTAATGTTACCATGAAGATGTCTACTATTTCGCCGTGCTTGAGCGCGCGAAATCTCAACCTTGCCATTCGTAAAATATAATCGCTTCCTGTTTAAAAACTATTATAGCCTCGACATTTTTGTATTAAAATTTTCGTCTTAAAATGTTTTAAGGAATCTATTATTAAGAGGAAGTACGGTAGTTTTAGGACACCCTGTATAATAGTCATATATAAAATAATTAAATTTATAATACAAATCAGCAGTGTTTAAATTGTCAAGGTATAGCTCTTTCACTATTAAAAGATTCACAAAAATTATTCCGAATTCTTGCAGCTATTCGAGAAGTGTTATTTGTACCACATCTTCTTATTTTCTGAAAAGCAGAATTATTGTCTACATTTCTTCTCCAAGAACCTTCTATTAATCCATCAGGACCATCTTGATCAATCATGTTTTCAGTGACATATTCATTGACTCTAACATCTTTTGTATTCGAATATAATTGTGTAAACACACAATGGTTTATACTATTTTCATTGCTGTTTCAACTAAACAATTTATTGGTCTTCTTAAGGTGATGCCGGAGTCCTGTTTTACCGGCCATAATAATTACACTTTGCAGACCGAATCCTTTATTGACTTGATAAAATGTCAAAAATATTTTCTGATGGTTCTCCTTGCTTGACTAAGGCGATAATTGTAAATTATTTTCTTCTGGTACAAGTTTTGTTTTCCTAAAAAAGGTCTCATTAGATATTCAGTAAGAGAAAAAGCTTCGTCTCCAATTAGCATGTAAGGCATCGAGTCTCCTTCAAAGTAAAATGGTTCTGGATCGGGTACATTCATTTCATTATTTCTGAATTTTTTGCCAAGAAGGGAATCTCTGAATATTTCACCATCACTCCGACGTCCATAGGCTCCAATATCCACAAAAGTAAAAATATATTTAGCATTGCAAATCGCAAACAAAACAAAACTATGATTATTTTTATAATTAAAATATGAACCTGCATTTTCAGGACACTGAAAAGAATATAGTAAGCTGTAGTTCCGAAAAGTAAATTTGTTTAAAATTTTTTTTTAGTAATCTTTAATTTTTTCGGTAACGTTAACAATTTTTCAGTAACTTACTTAAATAAAAATATGTTTACCATCAATAGCTCCTATGCAATGATTGAAATTCCATAAATTTTCAAAATCTTTAGAAATACTTAACCATATTTCTTTTGTAACAAGGGTATGGGAGAATTTCTTTAGAAAGAACAGACCACAATGCATTGCAAGTTTCTGAAATAATATTGCTAACTGTGGTTAGTCCAAGGAGATATTGATAGCTCATAGAAGTCATTGAATTGCCAGAAGCAAGAAACCTATAAGAAATATTTTCATAATATTTTAAATATATATAACTAAATTTTAATTTTTTGTGTCTTTTAACTTACCTTAATGTCATGCATAATCTTTCACTGATAGATATTGGTTTTGGTCCTCGCACATTGGACGCGATATCCAATGAGAGCTCGGTTTTGTCGGAAAAGCAGAGCTCTCATTGGATATCGTTCATCGCATCCAGTGTGCGAGAGCCATTTCTTTTGAAATTAGAGGTGCTACTTTACATAATAATTCTTCAAGTTGAATTGCATTCATACGAAAGTAGTTTTTAAATGTACTTATTCGTTGTGAAATTGTAGGTAAAATTGCATTATAAAATCCACATTTATGTTTTATTTGAAATAATGGGTTAACCCAGAAACATTTTCTCTTGCAATGTCGTTTCTTTTTTTCTTTATAATAATAAAGAACTGCTGCTAATGCTAATCTTTTTCTCTTTTCCTTTATATTGTTTTCATTTATAATTTTTGCACACTCAATCAATCAATTATAATATTTTTTTGTTTGTGACATTACTTATATTTATTTTATAGCAATTGTTGTGTATGCGTTTACGGATTTTTTCTTTCTAAATCGCGTCGCTGGAACACCTCAATATCTTATCGCTAGCGACAATCCAGTCACGTGACTTTTTTATCGCTCAAAACGAGCGATGAGCGACGCATGAAAAGGTACCTTAAAAGTGCCAATTCATGAGACGCTAAAAATGAGCGTCAAGAGAGGTCACGTGGTTTCGCTTTGACGCTAGCGTCAAAGAAATGCAATTGAATTTGTTCAGTATCCAGCGTCGTCGCTGATCATCCCGGTACAATCAAAAATAGAAGTACGTAAAATATTAATTATTTTCAAATAGTATCTTCAAGTAGTAATATTTTACAGATATACCCAGATAGCCAAGTTTGCCAGATCATTGCAAATTATGCATTACATATTATATCGGTAGAACTCCGGCAGCAGCCTGATTTGTCGTTTCAATTAATGTCGGCAAAAATGCAGCAGAAAACAAGCAATCTTTGCATTATTATATGCTACAAAATTTAAGCAGAAGTTCTTGGCATAAAAACAGTAGATTTAAAGCATTGCATGTTGGCACAATATGTCAACAGAAGCTAAATAAACTGAACATAACATGACACATGCTATATCGGCAGAATATCGTTAGAAATCGAGTTCATCTGCAAACATGGCGTAACGGCAGAAATGCTGCAAAAATTAAGCATGCGCTGCCATTTCAAAAAATAACAGCAAAAACACAGCATGGTCTGTTGTCATAAAATAATGACAGAATCACATCAATATTAAGATATGTTATATCAAGTTATAGTTCTTTCGTTTACCGCTATATGACGTATCTATTTCGTATTCAAGTTTCTGTTACAGGCAAATATAGACTGCAAAACGCGGTTAACACGATTAAAAATGTGTAATGGTTCCTGCACATAGGACACGGCGACGCGGCAAGCGTTGCTATACTATATTTCAAATATCTATTAATAATCTTGGCATTGTAAATAATAACAAGCAAATTTAAACTACAAAGCATGATTAAAATAAAATATATTCAGGAAAAAAAGACATAAATTTGTGAGCAAGACTAGTAAGTCTCAATAATTAGAATTCGGATGTTAAGGGTCGGCAGGAGTGACGGCCAAACTCCGAATTGATATTGGAGACCTCGCGCGGTGAAAATGTGAAACTCAGGTTTCAGGGTTACAAACGCTGAGGAATGAATTCTCAGTCTCGATGTATAAGTGTATGTCTGTATACGTACACACACGATTGCATTGCTCGCGTGGACGCACCGTGGAGAGGAAAGATAGAAAACGATCAACGATCACGCTATCCTTGTTCCTCTAGCGTATCGCTTTACGGCCGAGATATGGCCTGAAAATGCTTTTTGGCCTCTCGTAGCAGAAAGCAGTAATGCAACAAGACTAAAGAGCGCCCACTTTTCATAAATTTTATGTTTACTTATGCGCATATGTACAGATATATACCAATAGTATATAGAAATGTTACATATGTTTCAAAATTGCACAATGATAAATAATATTAGTAGAATAATAGCTAATAGAGTGAACTAATATACAACGTGTAAGTCAAACGATCAGTGTACTACTAGAAAAATGTCCCCATTAGCTGCTCCTTGCATATCGCTCTAGTGATATCCGTTTTTTTCGTATGTAGCCTCGAAGAAGTCATATTTCTTCCTCTAACTTTTTTTGCTATATTCTTTGCAAAGCTTAGATTGGCGCTACAGAGCCGGATTTTGCATTTTGGCTCTCAAAAAATTTATAATTAATAAAATACAGCTCATGGCCAACTGCACCTAATCCGCCATGAGCTGTACCAGAGCTGTACCTTATTTATCAATTTATGAAATATTATTTTAACTCTTTTTTCCAAAAAATCGCTCTGTAGAGCCAATCTTACGATCCTACTGATTACGAATATTGCTGTTAGAATTTAATTTTCTTTGTATTTTGGCCGTAATACGAAAAAAACGTATCCGTAGTTCACGGCTTCCCGCAAGAGGTCTCTACTGTCTCTCCTGCCGACCCTTAACTAGTAAACCTGAATGGCACATATGGGCCATGTTATTTGTGTTCATTGAAAGAGAACAAAATTCACACCAGAATCCATATACTAGACATAAAAATTAAGCGGTATAATAATTTTTGCATTAACAATTTTTCCACTTACAATTTCATATTATAAAGCAAAACTACCTACGAGAAAAATGTTCTCATCCAGTAGTATATTATAATACATTGGAATAAAATATCCAGTAATAGTCTGTAGCACTCTAATACAGGTATGCTGTATTATAATGCTGCAAAATATAGCTATTTTTATGATATTCAACTTTCTGATGCAATATCAACAGACGATTCATCAACATCCGAATCGTGAAAAACATTCGTTAGCATTAATATAAAATATAAAAGCACTTTATATTAGTTTCTATACCAACGATTACGGGAATGGAACCATTGGATATTCCACTGAAAGTCCATTTAATAAAATCTTCATTTTAGACAAGTGTGTATTTATAAAATAGTATCACATGCAATAATAGTCAATATTTTCGATTATTTTTAATATAATCTCTTAAATAGGTGACTTAATTAATAAATTAGATTAAATTAGAATATAATAAATTGTAGCTGATGTGTTTTTTTCCAGCAAACTTATTATTTGTGATATCTTTTTAGAAAGAAAAGCCTGACGATTCTGGAAAAACTAGAAAAATATTTCTATGATAAAACATCATATTGGTGCCATCTCTTTTACTTTGTAGGCAGCACAGTATGTGTAACAATATTTGAGTACAAATTTCTCTCAAGCATTTGTGATATTTCAAAACATTGTATAGCAAGAACTTCCAATACTTAATTAAATTACGCGAATCGCTATATGGATATTAAAAAACAATGTTTTATATTGCAAAATATCTAATTGGGAGAATCAGTTTTTAGAATTGAAGCATTCTCTTCTCATTCAGTCTTTTAATGCTTTAAAAACTGCACATGCCATTGTATTTATATCATAATTAACATTTTGCATGATATACCATTACTGGTACGTTTTTCGATGGCAAGATGTTAACAGTATAGTTAGCACTCTAAAAATAGTACTTTCTTTATAATTAAAGTTTCGACATTGGTATGTATATTTCACTATTTTATATTATATATGTTTATCTCTCTCTCTCTCTCTCTCTCTCTCTCTCTCTCTCTAATATGCTTATAATGAGAATATGAATTATATAAATTAGTATATATATCATTGTGTTCATCATTACACATGAATCCTTTGATATTGTCATACATTTTGGAATTATGACAAAATATCTCTCAATAAGTATAATATAATTTGAAAAAATTATTCTTATTATAAATTATCATCAGTATCATTCTCTGTGAAGTTCTAGGAAATGGCGTAATGTAATAGGCAATTCTTTACTGCAGATTCCGTATTTACAAACAGCCTGTGCGGCTTGACATTGAAGACTAGTATAATTAAGAAGATTTACGTTATTTTGCGGATTAGAGGATATCAGTCGTAATGGTGTATCTCCCGCTCTATTTGGTGTATCTAAGTGTGCGCCATAATCCAACAACAATTTTATCAGCTGTTTTAAACAAATTCTTAATGTGAGCTGTAATGTTTGATTTGTAAAAGTCTAGAAAATATATAAAAAAAAGTATACTTACAGCATTGTGAAAGTTGTATGCGTTGCTTGCTATATGTAAAGGGGTTGACCGTAATGTATTTCTAGCATCGACGTATGCTCCACAATCCAAGAGCAATTTAACAACATCCAAACGTGGAAAAATTGTCTGGATATATTCATCAAAATATTGCATATGTATTTCATTTACTGTCTAATGATGCAGCCGACTTCTCGGCTAATAAAACATATTCGCGAAGTAGTAATTTTTACTATTACGATTGAGAATGAAGAACTCTTCAGGTATTAAATTTTAAAGATGCAAATAGAGTTTTACTTTATTCTTTATTTAATTTTAAGAATTATCAAATTTTAAGTTTATATTGAATATAATAGATAATTTTAAGTTTATATTGAATATAATAGAGAAGTTGCTTTTATAGTTATTTATGAAAATAATTAATATTGAAAATAAAAAGATTTCCAAAAAGATGATCTACTGTAAAGCTTTAACTCTTTTGATACACTTGAGCAAAAGTTCATACTTACATGTATATCATCGGCAGAAGTAAAGTAACTAGAGTTGATTGTATTTGAACTAGAAACACAAAGATGAAGAAGTGTGTCCTCTATATAAACAGATCTGGGATTTTGTTTCACTAAACCATGGACTAACTGGTGCATTAAAGCTTTCTGTTCATCAGATTTTGCTTTTTCTACTAAAAGATAAATAAGATGCGTCACGCATTTCAGAATACGTTCATAATTGTCTCTCTGTCTCTTATGCACAGGACGTTTCTATAATATAACGTTAGTATATATAACATATGCATCCAACAATCTATCTCAACAGTATATATTATTACTTATAAATTATATAATATGCACAAATCATACATACCTCCAATAACTCTCTAGCTTCCGTCAGCTGGCTAGAGAGTAATTTAAATATTGCTACTACGTCGCAAAATCTCGGTTCTTGTCTTTCTCGATTACGATCTATTACTTCCAATGTTCTTTCATTCAGATCCACCATAAGCCTTACAAGAGCTTGTGCAGTGAAACAGGTATCTGCATATAAAATCTAAAAGACCGATAGAATTTAATTTATTTTTCACATATAGATGGAAAAATTATATACGCATATAACTGCGCATCAGACATTTTTATGTTTTACATACCGAATCCTTTTCAATTCTAATTTCTAACACTCGATGCCACAAATCTATACATTGTTGATATCTAAAAAGAAGAAATATATTACATGCATGTTATTATATATAATTAAATATGTTTCAGAAAGACTGGACAAATAACTAAATACCTTAAAGAGTCTGCATATGATGCACCTCTAAACATCAGTCGAAAGAGAGTATCTTTGTGATGTGGGCCTAATATCCTTTCACATATCAATAAACTTTGTATTCTTATTGCATCTAAATCGAGCGAAATGGCGTTTAACTCTTCCACGGTTGAAAATTCCACGGTATTTCTGTAAGTCTCGCGGTTTGGTAACACAGGTCTCTTTGGCAAAGGCACTCCGTCATTCGAGTTGACTATTCTGAGGACCATCGCGGCCCTCCAATATTGTAACGCCATATGCGTATCGCTATGATCGTCGAAAAATGTGGATCCCATTAGCTCGTTTGCATCTGCCAATCTTTCCGCGGAATATGATACGTTTTCCACTAAATCATGAATGCCATACATCGTAATTTTAACCAATATAAACCTGTATCTTTTATCATAGGAAAGAAACGCTAATTGTTACAATATTACATTGAATCATTCTTACCTAAGTATTCGAATATCTGGATGGCTCCTTTAAGACAGGCAGTCTGGAGGGCATCATCGTTATATCGAGATCTGATATGAGGGTCCGCATTATGTTCTAAGAGCAGTTTGGTAGTTCGAAATCTATGTTCCTGAATGGCGTAATGCAAGGCAGTTTTGTTCTGAATATCCGTGGCATTCACATCCGCGCCATGTTCCAAAAGAAAAGTGCACAACTCCACACTTTGTATAGAATTTATCAAACATGTTCCACCATTATAGTTTGCTTTTAGTATATCAGCGCCATTTTCCACTAAATACAAGACAATGTCTGAAAAATAAATATATGATTTACATTCAAAATCATTCTTGTTAATTCAGATAACTCGCACCATCAATAAACAAAACAATCACTAATTAAATCTAAAGATTAAAATAAATATTTTAGAGAAAGAAAGAGAAAAAATTGAAAATTGTGCAAATTAGAAACTTGCACATTGCTTCCTCATCATTTTATTTCACTCACAAAGCTTAAGCTCTTTAAAGCAAATGGGTTTTTCAATTTTGGCTTCCTCATAGAGGAAGGTCTCTCAAAATTTGCGAAAGTTACAGTATGTACAGACATTTCTCAAAAAAATTCAAAATTTTATAAAAAATGAACCCTTTCATTAATACTCACCAAATTCAATACCATACCTTTCTTTAATAATACCTTATTCATGTAAAAAAATTTAACCTGATATCTCAAAAATTGCGGAAGTTAGAGGTTGTACAATGTACATTCCGTACAAACATACATACATACATACATCATACATACAACATATAGACATTTTTTAAAAATATGATTTTGCGACGTTTTGGAACATTCTAAACACATTCGTATAGAAAACTGGAAAAAAAATTTTGTCACGAAAATAAAATTTCCTCTATGAGGAAGCAAAAGAAAAGGAAAGTCTTATTGTTAGTAGTTAAGGATTAATGTAATATTGTACAACGATACCGAAACGAATAAGGCACTTTTCATCTAGATAAATCATTTGGAATACATTATGTGTGTGATAGCAAAAACAAGGATCAACAAATGATTAGATTCGCTGAAAATTAGACATGTGATCTATACGCATTTTTATAACGTTGAATGAAATAAATATTAGACATTAAGTCTCACATTTTGCTTAAATTTCTTACATTATGTTTTGTGATCTTTCTCTATCTCTCATATATTATTTCATTCCGAATGCAAAAAAGGAGCACAGGCAAAACGAGATCTATTAACAACTAAGCATTATAAAAAATAAATGATAGCGTATTAAATCTTGGCATGCTTAGCTTTGACCTAGACCTGCATATGATTATATTTTTATTTCAATTTGACAAAAATACATTCATTCAATTCTGAAATATTCACTTATTTTTTACAATTTGATTGCAAGAATTATATATATTACTGCACTGTTTTTATTTAATATTACCTTTTTTCATTATATGTCTTTCTGCTGTTACTATAACATATTATTTTATCTTTTCTAATATGATATGTAATCAGATTATTTACAAGAATACTTCATTCAAATAATAATACAGAAAAGTACATAATGCTTCTTGAAAGAAATATGACATATTACCTCTTTGCTTACTTGCCCTATCAATTATATTTTGCATAATTGATATATAATTCGTTACCCATATGTGTCATGAAGCACGCAGATCTAACGGGAGTAGATCCAGAATCAGAGACTGCATTCACATCAGCTCCATGGGATATAAGGCATTTTATAACTTCCAAATTCCCAGATACCGCGGCGCACCATAATGGCGTGACACAGTGAACTGATCCATCATCAGGTACTTCATACTTTCCTCTTTGTTCAATGTCGGCGTCGCATTTTCTTAAAAGATATTCGACAATCTCCACATGTCCCCTCTTGCAGGCAATAAACAATGGAGCACAGCCATCTTTCATATGAGATACAATTATTTTCCGCTCTTCTCTCTTGTATTTCTCTAAACGATTTCTCACAGCGTAGGTCAATTGCGCTCCTGGTGCCAGATATTTACACTCGTCCATAAGCTCGAAAAATAATCGATCCATGGAAAAATTCCAACGATCACTATTACTAAACCACATTGCCCACTTTCCGAAACGACGTTGTGATGTTTCTTCCGATTCATAAAGCTGAAAAAAATTTCATTTCTAGAAATGTATTTATAAAAATTCTCTAAAATACACTGTGAGAACAATCAGAACAATTGTGAGCAGACTGATAGAAGAATGTTTATTATAAAATAACAAAATACTAGAATCACAATGAATCACTCCATGGATATCACAACTTCCGTCAAGCATTTGTTTCAATTCATGCTACTTGTTTAAATACTAGATATATTTTTGCGTATGATATTATTAAGAAAAAGATTGTTGACATATAAAATTCGAGAGCAAGTAACAAAATATCCTACGTATGTATGTAAATGTATTTGACAGACACACACGTACAATCTCTTGTTCTTTCAAGATAGCATCTTGATGCAAAATATACAGAAAAAATAAAGTCAACAGCCGCGCATCGATTTTTCTCGAGACATATATATCCGTAAAATTAAAGAAAATATTCAAAAATAGAAAAGCTATGCTACACACTTGTAAATGCCCAGACGTCTAACACATTTCTATATACATTGGTGATAATCTATGCATTTCTATTAGCGTGTGTGTATGTATATACATACCACTGATCTATATATCTGGATTGCTGATAGGCCTCCTGGCGATGTACCCAATTGAAGGTCCGCCATTTTAGACGCCCGAGGTGCGCGCATGCGTGGTGGTGCCATAGTATATACAGTAGCGCAACCATAGACATAGTATATCTAGACCGAGATGCCGACAGGGAGTTGCGCTACTGTATGTACTGTGGTGATGCTTTAAGTGATACCAATAAGTGCATGGCCGCGTTCGAGAACATCACCCGTGTGCACACGAGCGTCGTTCTATCTTTGTTTAACTTTCAGTAAATAACAAAGATAGAACGACGCTCGGTGCACACGGGTAATGTTCTCGAACGCAGCCCAGGTCATGGATACCTTCCCAAAGTTAGCCCACCTTCCCAAAGTTAGCCCCCCCACTTTGACTTTTGGGAATTTTCTTTTTATCAATCGATTGGTGGTTGATTGGTAATGTTTGGTATCGCATTAAAAAAGTTTGGTAGTTTCCCGTTTTCTGACAAAATCGAAAACAAATTTTTGACCTTTTTTTAGCCCCTCCACTTTGACTTTTGGTAATTTTTTTTTACCAATTGTTCAATGGTTGATTGCTAATGTTTGGTATCGCATCCAAAACGTTTGGTAGTTTCCCGTTTATTTAAAAAAAAACTAAGGAGAGTTATCTCGATAGTGTAGAGAGAAAAAAGGTGGTCACGAAAAATGTTCCGTATATGCCCAGGTTTGCCAAATGGAATGACTTGGACCAATTCGTCGCCATCTTGAATATTCGTACATATATAGTGTTATGTTTAGTTGTATTAGTGATCAGTAAGTGTGTTGGATGACACACTACTTACTAATTACTACCACAACTAAACGTAACACTATACATATACGAAGATTCAAGATGGCGACAAAATGGTCCAAGTTATTCCATTCGGCAAACCTGGCCACATACAGAACATTTTTCGTGACCACTTTCAATCTAGGTAGATAACTCTCCTTATTCTTCCTTCATGTAACATACTGACTGCTTGACAAAGAGAGATGATTACGCCGTCTTTGTTTCTCTTTCGTTGCGTATGTGTGCAGCGTCCGTGAAGGCACAAACACCGATATGTTGAGCACATGGATACAACTGCAGATCGGTTGACAAAGAGAGATTATCATTCTGTCTTTGTCTCTCTTTCATCGCGTATGTGTGTAGCGTCCGTGAAGGCACACTGATATGTGAGCACACGGATGCGATTGTGGGAGATAATGTGTCAGCCAAGGAGCGACAATCGCGTGCTATCCTTGTTCCTCTAGTGTATCGCTTTACGGCCGAAATACGGCCTGAACCTGAAAATGCTTTCTGGCCTCTCGTGGTAGAAAGCAGTAATGTAATATGACTAATGAGCGTCCATTCTTTGAGAACTTTATATTTGCGTATACAGGGTGGCCCCGAACGTTCCAGCCAGACTTTAAGATCTCATAGGAAAGAACCCCGCACTAATCATATGGAAAATCTGTCCCGGTCAAATCAATTGGTTTTTACATATGTTGTAGCTTATGACCTACTGAACAAAAGATGTAATGGGCACAAAGCTCAATAATGGACAGTTATCGAATTATAACCAGTCAAACATGAAAAATGCGGGTTGCCGAATGGTCAAATCTCTGAAGGTATTAATTTTTTAGCACATCCTTTCTACTTCAACTCGCGCTTGAACAATATTAATCTCTCTAGATTTATCAAGAAGTTCTCTTGCTAATCCTGCATTAGCTTCTTCCATTAAAACTAAAGGATGATATCTATTAATTATAGCACCTGCAATGTTATAAAACTCGCCCAAGTGATGAAGATGAGGCATTATAATTGTATGATCAAAAAACTTGAACATAGACTTGATATGTCCATTTCTAGTTTCAATTATCCACTTTGTTTTTGTCACCAATCGAGACTCATTAGCTTCTTCAGTGAATAATTGTTTCTGTTGAGGTCCAAGAAAAGCTGGCATTTTATACTCAATGCCTAATTCACGAAGTAATGGCTGAGCATCTCGATATCCACGATCTAATATAAAAATGTCACCATCATGAAACCATCCTCTCATATTGTCCGCATCACGTTGAAATTCATTATTTAATATTCGAGCATCATTGTTACGAGAATCAGAAAAGTAAGGACCCTGAATAGCCAGTATATACCCATCAGGAGCAACTATAAGAGAAGATTTTATCAGATGTAGACCTTTTTGCATTGAGTATGTTTGTCGTAAAACACGAAAGTTGCTACTTTTATGAGTATAAGAATAAGTCCCGTCAATATAAGCAATTACTTTCGGAATAGCTAGCTCAGAATTATATAATTCGTTTGCAAAAGGTGTTACATGTCTCATTATATACTCTTCTCGAGTTATAGCTTGAAAACCAATATTATCAGGGACAAATCTGTTTACTAAAGACTGCCGAACTTTGGAAATCGCTAAACTCACTGCTTGTCTAGAGGAATACTGAAACAGTACTTTAAGAAATTCGTCAGACAGTCCTTGTCGCAGCTTGCATAAAAAAATTAAAAGATCTTTTTTAGTAACGTTTCTGATACCACGTTCTTGGAATATAGGATCGCCTGCGATTGCGTTTGTGATTGTGATTTGCTACGCTCCAATCATACTTGCAATTGGTGCTTTCTGATTGGCTGAGGCAATCGCAATCGCAGCCGCGAGCCGCTAGTGTGATTCGGGCTTTACTTCCCAACCCTGATAATATGAAAGCATTTACAAAAAATATGAGATGGCTCAGTGCAAGTGTTCAGTCTATCACGCAGTAGACTCAAGTTCAATTCTACAGACATCTCAACAAAATTGTTTTATATTTTTTGTTATATAACCGTTATTACATTTTGTGTGAGAATTATATTTAGAATAATGATTAAAATTTTGAAAATATGTTGACCATTTTAATTGTACATGTGTATAAAAAATTTATTTTATGTATTTAATATATCTTCTAATAAACCAATAATAGCTAGAAGAGGAAAGCTATTATTAACTTAAATATATTACATATATTAATATTAACATATTTTCAAAATTTTTAAATTTTGTTCTCAGTATAATTCTCAAAACACAAAATATAATAACAAAACACAAAAAAATTTTGTTGAGATGTCTGTGAAATTGAACTTGAGTGTATTGCATGATAGACTGAACATTTTGCACTTTGTCATATCATATATTATTTATATACATATATGCTTTCATATACCAGTACTCATATATGTGCTTATGCGATATCGGTACAATTGAAGAAAGATAATATAATTGTCTATGAAACTGCGATTAAGACTGTTAAAAGATAATGTAATGTCAAACAAGGATTGACAATCATGCTATATTAAAGTTTCAGAAATAAAACGTAATTTTGGTAAATATAGCGAAAAGGGGACCCAGTCCCAATGATCTTGACCTTGATATATGTTGTCAAGGACATAATTCTGAGTAACTTTTTCTTCTAATTTAATCGTCGCTCGTTGCTTATTAAAAAGTTATTAATAAAAAAAGTTTGGAATATACCAAAGTACATGCACGGACAAGAAGCACGCGCGCGCGCACACGCACGCACACACACACATACACCGGGGCTGCAAGGGGGGCCTTCGGCTCCGCTCCCGCACCCAACCCGCCGGTAG
>NW_021850535.1:33035-37296 GCF_003651465.1 Formica exsecta
TAATAATAAAATATAAAATATAAAATATAATAAATACAAAAATGCTTAAGAAGCAAATTGCGTATGTACATGTATGTATTTAAATCTTAAAAGTTCTTAAGACTAGAATAACAAATAATAAATAAATTTTGAAAAGTTCTTAATATTAAACGTTTCGATCCTCGACTGGACCCTCTTCAGTAAAAACAAATTGAAAGAACGAGAAAAGGTTCTTGTTAAGACTATTGTTGAAACGCATTTTAACAGTCAGCGTAAATTAAAAATAAAGATAAAGGCTCTATATTAATCATCGACTGATATGGTAATATTATATGTTAATATTATTGTTGCATCTCTTCTTCATCGTCGTGTGAATGCAATGTTAAGTTGCTTTTTCGCTCAGGTATTGATTTTTTATATAAATTTTCTGTCGTGTGGAGAGTTAGATGTTCATGTGTCACTGCCATAGTGCGAGCAGTTTTATCATTAGCTCTTAAAGCGTATTTTATAACGCAAATTGAATTTAATGTCTCAATGGACATATTATTTCTTTTTCTTGTTTTTGCATCTGGAATAATGGAATATACGCGTTCAGCTTCAGCGTTTGAGTGAGGAAGAGTTCTTACAATGCTTAAAAGCGATCGTAAATTTGGAAAACGAATATTTTCTTCGTCCGTAAAATACAAACCGATTTGTCTCCACATATCATCGAAGGATAATTTAGACCAGTCGACTTTTGTAGGTAGATCGACTTCATATAAAGATTTCCATTCATTTCGCACTTCATCTTCATCGACTAATTTTCCTAATCTGCGATTAACCTGCAGTACTCTAAAAACCGTTGACTCTCGATCACACTCAAACAATGCAGTTTTGTTATCGAAAACTGCAACACAATGTAAAAAGTTATCGTCGATTGGAAGACGATCACGAATTTGTTCACATGCTTTTATATAAAATTGCAAACAATTTTCTCGAATAAAATCGACGTCTATTTTAGGTAAAATTTTCTGATTTATTTGCTCTTGTAAATATTCTTTATATTCAAAACCAAAATCAGTTTCCTCTAAAAGAAGATGATTGGCACGATCAGAAAAGTTCACGGTCCTAACAATATGACCAAACACTCCAGTTTTTAATAAAGCAGGCTTCATAAATTTTCTAAGAAACCAAAGTAGCAATTCGATTGAGGAAGGCTGCAGCTCGTGAATAATGGACTTCCTTGTCTGAAACTTTGCATTGTATTGTTTGAACGTATCAAGTGCAAATTCAAGAAAGAAGAGATAACCTTTGTTCGAAGAATTTGAAAAAATGGACAGCAAGTTATGCGCAGGACGAACATTCTCAGACGCTTGTTCCATTAAAAAGTTGCCTAAAATTCCCATATTTCCAAGATTCTCTGAATGCACTTGTGACGCGTTAACCAACGTGTTTCTGCTTGTATAACTTAAACCAAATTTTCAGAAATAGGTTTGGGTTAGGTTATATCTTCCGGAAGTGAAGCCACCCCGTGGGGGGGGGGAGGGCGGAACTCACTGCGTTTACGTATACACTTTCCCATCCACACAACAATTCTGGGCTGAACGTCGCTTCGCATTGTAAAGTATATATGCATGGACACAGTGGGTTCCGCCCCCTCCCTACGGGAGGGGGGGGGAGGCTCCACTTCCAAAAAATATAACCTAACCCAAATCTATTTCTGATTTAAAACTAAAATTTGATTCAAGTTACGTTATATAACTCAAACCAAATTTTCGTTTCGAATTTAACTGTAACTTTAAATATCTTAAAAATTATAAGAAACCGCCGATTAAGCTATAAGGAAAAATTACTCAGGATTATGTCCTTGACAACATATGTCAAGGTCAACATCATTGTAGCTGGGTCCGTTATAGTAAAAAATTACCTAAAATTCTCAAAGAATGGACGCTCATTAGTCATATTACATTACTGCTTTCTACCACGAGAGGCCAGAAAGCATTTTCAGGTTCAGGCCGTATTTCGGCCGTAAAGCAATACACTAGAGGAACAAGGATAGCACGCGATTGTCGCTCCTTGGCTGACACATTATCTCCCACAATCGCATCCGTGTGCTCACATATCGGTGTGCCTTCACGGACGCTACACACATACGCGATGAAAGAGAGACAAAGAGAATGATAATCTCTCTTTGTCAACCGATCAGCAGTTGTATCCATGTGCTCAAGATATCGGTGTTTGTGCCTTCACGGACGCTGCACACATACGCAACGAAAGAGAAACAAAGACGGCGTAATCATCTCTCTTTGTCAAGCAGTCAGTATGTTACATGAAGGAAGAATAAGGAGAGTTATCTACCTAGATTGAAAGTGGTCACGAAAAATGTTCTGTATGTGGCCAGGTTTGCCGAATGGAATAACTTGGACCATTTTGTCGCCATCTTGAATCTTCGTATATGTATAGTGTTACGTTTAGTTGTGGTAGTAATTAGTAAGTAGTGTGTCATCCAACACACTTACTGATCACTAATACAACTAAACATAACACTATATATGTACAAATATTCAAGATGGCGACGGAACATTTTTCGTGACCACTTTTTTCTTTCTACACTATCGAGATAACTTTCCTTATCGGTCAATTGTCCGGCAGTTTGATTTCGGGCTTGCTGTCAACCATCGGCTCTTCTTCCAAATAGCTATACTCAAGAATTCTTTCTATTGAAGTCAATTGACTTTCTAGTTCAGCCGTTTGTCTAATTCCCCACTGCAACATGTTTGTCAACGGCATGATCTGTGTGATCGTTAAACCGATGTTACCAACTACTGCTAAATCTTCGAAGAACGTAAAAGCTACAATTATCACTCCGACATAAAGTTGGCAGATCATATCGATATAGAAGCCGAAAGCTTGGGATGTAGCTAGGAAGAGAAAGCAGGCAGACGAATGGAGATCTTGATGACTACATAAGTCCGCCATCAATATATTCTCGGCATTGAAAGCTCTGATTGTTGTTAAGCCTTGCAGAGACGCACTGAGATGATCGAAAATCGGCGAACGCGCTAAATAAATGTTCTTTATTATTTTATTTAACTTTAATTTATAATAATTTATTATATATAGACGATATTCGTAGTCGACTCTTTTATATTTGACATATAATAATATTATTAACATAATGTGTTGTTGTTTATTTATATATGAATATTATATGCAGAAGGACCAATAGTTGCAAATATTGAAAATATAGAGAAAGTATCTAATGAACCTATCTAAAACAAAAATAAACTTATTACAAAAAATTCTGAAAAGTTTGAAAGTAATGAAATTGAATTAATAAAAAATGAATGTTATAATAATGATAATATGGATATTATTAGTACTGAAGATACAATATTAGAAGATAAAAAGCTTTCACAATCGGAAGAAACTTTCAATTCTTGTTCGAACTGCTTAAAAAGTAAAAAGAAACTTGAAGAAATGCAGCATCGTTTAATTAAAACAGAACATTCATATAAACATTTATTGAAACAGAAGCTCTCATATGCAAAAAAACTTTTAAGTGCAAAGCGGATAATAAAACGTTTACAGAAAACGATACACTTCACAACTGCATTTTCAGCAGGTATAAAAAAAGTTTTAGATGAGAGCCAAATAAAACTTTTATCCGGTGAGTTCCAGAAAGTCCCATTATGGTGCAATGAAACAATACAGAAAGCATTGAAATTAAAATATAATGAAGTTGAGTTATAATGAAGTGATTCGCTATGTTCCTCTACCTTCATTACGTACATTAAATAGAAGATTGCAAAGTATTAAGTTTAATGGCGGTATTTTACATGAAATTATTAATTTTCTTAGTATTAAAGTTTCAACATTTCAAAGTGTAACGCGGTCACCTCGCTTGACGCTCGGATCGGCTCGTCGGTGTCCGGGTTCGAGAGGAGGGGAGATTCAAGCTTGCGTAGACACAGTATAGGTAGAAAAGATAGTTTATTGAAAGCGAAATATATACAGAGTAGCGTGTAGGGCCGTGCGGTGTTAGGCGTGCGCTTGGCGGCAAACGGGCGCTAGGACGCGAGCGCAGCGGGAAGTGCAAGCGCGAAACGGTCGGCGTGCAGCGCGAAGCGGATTCGACTTAATATGACTTTATTTACATGCGCGTTAGCTTAGTATCTACGGTGACGTTATTTACACGCAGGTTAATCGCGACGCGGTTATCCCGGTCGGGCTTATTCCTAGCAGTTTATAATTACGACGCGATTCGCAGGCGCGGACTTATAATTAACCGGACTTATTACTA
>NW_021850536.1:0-552 GCF_003651465.1 Formica exsecta
AAGGTAGTAAAAACTCTTTATATCTGAATTTGTATTTATCAGTTTTTATATTTTATTATAAAATAATTTCTATTCCTAATATTTAATATTTATTCCTAATACTTTCTCTATTTTACGCAGGGTCTTATTTTCGAGCTTTCAAGAAATTTGTGTGAAATAATGTACTTAACCTTAAAATTATAAAGCGTCACCAAAACATGTCACGACACTGTCTATGATTTCTCTCTCTCGCTTTATCTCAGTCTTTCTCTCTCGGATCTCACCATTCGACAAGAAATTTCTTGCCGAACAAACTCCCGCGAGATGACTCACATGTTCACCATGATGAAAGTTACTGAATCGCTCGACCTGCTCGCTTTTAACAATTTCACTAGATTTTAATTACAGAATCGATGCCCAGTTTAGAAAGTAACTAGAATCGGTGACGTACTTCTGGCGCAAGTTTTTGCTGTTTGAAGTTCATCCTGTTGAACAGCAAAGCAGTAATAACTGTGTTTTGGTTATATATGTACCAGAGAGAAGAATGAGAGTCGCCACGCTGCCGTTTTTCGT
>NW_021850537.1:0-309 GCF_003651465.1 Formica exsecta
ATATTAAAAACATAAATAATTTTTAAAAAATTAATATAATAAATGTAATAACAAATATTATCATATATTAATGCTATTTCAGTTAAAAAATTTTATATATATATGTTTGTTTTATAATATATTAATATCAATTTAATTTTAATTATTTAACAGTTGACAGTATCAATATATATTGACAATTTAATTTAATTTTATTAATATCTCAATAATTCAATAATCAATAATGATATATTAGCGAATATTAATAATCTAATTCAATATATCCAATATTAATAAATAGAAATATTTCAATATCATATATTAATATTA
>NW_021850538.1:0-207 GCF_003651465.1 Formica exsecta
TTTAAGATCTTTTAGTCACTCTTATTGTATCCTGCCATTATATCCGCTTGTCAGAGGGATGAGGGAAAAAAATCAGTTTCTTTCTTTATTATTGTTGAATACTATAATTATCGATTTAACAAAAGATATCAGTATTGTGACAAAGTTACAAGTGCAAATTATTTTTTTTTGGCGAGTATGATTTTTAAAGTTATGCGATTTCTACTT
>NW_021850539.1:0-235 GCF_003651465.1 Formica exsecta
TTATTTCAAAACCTATGGAGCAAACTACAATCACTTTGACCTCATATGAAATATAATTTAATTCTGAACAAAAAGTTTGCTATAAACATGGGTCGAAAAATGCTTCCTTAAAGTTAGCGCCCAAAAACCTCTGAAATGCTGAAATCACGGTTATTTTATACATTTTTACGAACATCATAGAAAGTATGCAGTTTTTAACAAAAAGTACCGAAACAAAAGTTGTAGAGAATTAAAT
>NW_021850540.1:0-256 GCF_003651465.1 Formica exsecta
TATAAAATAACTCAAAAAGTACTTAAGGAAAAAATACTTTATTATGGTGTTTTGAAAAGCTCTCGAGCTATAAGAATATGCAATAAAAAATGGGGGGTTCCATTTAAGAAAACATCGATCACATTGACCTCACCTTGAAAAGGTCACTCAAGGTCAAGTTCATATTTTTATCATGTGGCCTCCTCGAAATCATGCAACTTTTACCTGAAACATTTTTTTCAATCTCTTTTACTTTAAGAGATATTCAGCTGCATCA
>NW_021850541.1:0-601 GCF_003651465.1 Formica exsecta
GAGAAGTAATCTATTAACATAGTAACTTGATTTAAAGCAGCAGTTGTTGCATTTTCAGTAAATTCATAATATTATGTTTGTTAGGAAGATGGATTGGCAAACGTATTATACTGTGACTTTTATCCTGTAATTTTTTACCAAGAATACGCCAACTGGCTTCTACAGGTCCAACATAACGAACTTCGATATAATTGTGTATCTCATCATGATCAATAATTACATTTTCTGTTATTGGTTCGATAGTTATAGCAGCAACATCATGTCCTTTATAAATATATTTATACAAATATTTAACTGATTTAATACTTGAAACTACCTCAACATTAATATGACAATTAAATATAATCGATAAAATAGGACAATATGGAACAACGTAACGATTATCAACTACATATCCACCAGGACGTTCAAAATTTCTACCATTATCTCTTCGACGATAATAAGGATAAGCATCTTTATCCATTCAAGTCTCTTCTAAATAAGATTTTGGATAATGTTTCGAACATTGTCCATCTACCAAACACCAATCATCACAAGGTCCATGAATCATATGTCTATAACTATATTATGTAAGATCCGATTCTCAGATGGATCAGGAATT
>NW_021850542.1:0-1531 GCF_003651465.1 Formica exsecta
TAATTTAGCTGCGATTAACTTGCTACCAATTCCGCTACTGGATGGGGGGCATTTATTTCACTATATTATAGAAGCAGTTATACGTCGAGATTTAAGTTTGAAATGTCAAAAATATGCAGCTATTTTTGGTGCTTTAGTATTGTTTTTGCTTATGGCAACTGGAATGTCAAATGATATTAGGAGTCTTTTTTAAAATAAACATGAAAAAGCTACTTTGCATATTATTGATAGTAATTTTTCCTGCTTTACTTGTTGCTTTAGAAAATAAGGAAAAAGTGCAGATAAAGGATATCAAATGCATTGGCAATGAGCGGGTAAGCAATCAAACAATAGGGTTTTATATAAAGTTAGAACCTGGTAGCTATGTAGACGACGATGATATAGATTCGATTATAAAAGGTTTATATAAAACAAAGTTGTTTGCTAGTGTTAACGCTTATATCGATGATAAAAAAAATTTAGTAGTAAAAATTCAAGAAAATCCACTAATTAACAAGATAATACTAAAGGGTAATAAATTATTTAACAGCAAAGAGCTGCTAAATAATGTAATTCAATCAAAATCGCTAACTATTTTCACTGAAACAAAATTGCAAAACGATTTAATGAATTTAATCACTACTTATAGAAATAACGGTAAGGTTGGTGTTAACGTTGCATATGAGCTGAATAAGCTTGATAGTAATAGGGTCAATCTAATTTTTAAAATAAAAGAAGGTAAAACCTCTAAAATTAAGGATATAAGATTTATAGGTAACAAAAACTTTTCTGAAAACGAGCTAGAGCAAGCTATTAAAGTGCATAGTAATGACATATTTAGTAAGTTATTTAGAGCCATGTTTAAGAGCGGAACTCGTTATTCACCACAATATTTATTGATTAACACAGAATTGCTCGATCGTTTTTATTCGTCTAAGGGATATACTCAAAATAATATTCAACCGATTGTTGAGGTTGATAATAACAATCAGATAGAATTGACTTTTTTGATTGACGAAGGACAGCAATATTTGTTTGGAAATAATGAGGTTAATATTGAAACTGAAATTCAGGATTTAAGCCTAAAAGAAGAAATATTGGACTTTATAACAGAGGAAAACGATAAGGTATTTAATAGAGTTAAAATTAATAATACAGTAGAAAAAATAAACAAGTATTTAAATGAGAAAGGATATATATTTGCAAAAGTTAATCCAGAGTATGCACAACGTGACAATGTTGTAGATGTGACCTACAGAGTGCTGCCGGGTAAAAAGATTTATATAAATCAAATTACAATTGATGGTAATGATCGCACTTTAGATAAGGTGATCAGAAGTAAGCTAAGTATAGCAGAAGGTGATGCGTACAATATATCTGAGATTCAAAAATCACGTAAAAAACTAATTAGTAGTGATTTTTTTGAAACAGTGAAAGTAAATAGTTACGCAGTTAATGACGATGCAGTAAATCTTGACTTAAATGTTAAAGAAAAAAACACTACTTTGTTGTATTTGGGAGGAGGTGTGTCTCTTCCTGGTGGAGCATTGAT
>NW_021850543.1:0-250 GCF_003651465.1 Formica exsecta
TTAATATTATCTAATTTATTTAATTTTAAGAGAGTGCGAGAGAAAAAGAGAAATAAAAAGCGAAAGCAAAAAAAGGATAGTTTATTTAAAATTAAAGAAGAGAAAGAATAAGCAAAAAAGAAGAGAGAAAAAAAGAGAGAAAGAGTTATAATTAAAGAAGAGGAAGTATAAGCAAAAGAAAGGGAGAGAGGCAAAAGGAAAAAAGGTGGAGAATAAATATAATATCAGATAATAATATTGTTCAGTATTA
>NW_021850544.1:0-8458 GCF_003651465.1 Formica exsecta
GCGTGCATACGTATATGATACGTATCAAGCGGTACGCGGTAGCATGGTGACGGAGCGCCATCTTGGCATAATTAGCGTTTAGACGTACTTTTGAGTGCCTCCTGCAAAATTGTCAAATTAGCGTGATTTTAGACTTTCTAGAGTGCTTTATCCAGTCCTGAACCGCCTCACTATCGAGTGCCACATCGGGAATAGTGAAAATCCGGCGTTCAGAAGCTTGCCGTTCCCTTATTTCAACATCTTCGAGTGCGACTGTGACGACGTCTTTGTTCGCCTTTGTTCGCCATTGTCTGCGGCTTTTGCCGCCAAACTTTCTCAGCTTTCTCGAGAGAATTCCGTCTTTCCTCGCTCCTTCTCTACTCTCATCTTATATCCTTCCTGTTTTCACCTTAAATTTCTTACTCCCCCAGAGGAGGGATCCTCCGATCCACGCGGGATTGACTCGGAATCTGCAAGTAAATAAATAAGTGAGTAATACATCTACTACGACTACTACTACTACAATTACATTCCTCTCTAACAATGGACACGGAGATGGATAAAGAAAACGAGGACCCTCAATTTGAGGCTGCCCTTAGCTCGTTGATCTCAGAAGCTCGTTCGACGCCCTTTACGAACAAAAAAGATCGTGGCAAGCGTTCCGGTGGACAGGAGATACATCCTCCTGCGGTTAAGACTTGTCGCTCGAAATCGGACGAGAGCGTTAACACTATCTCACACTCACATCCTGGCTCAGTTATCGGATCAGTTATTACACTGACAGATAATATTCGCAACAATCGTTATTCGGATGATAATGCCGGACGGGCGTATCCCGTTTGGACACGGAACGATTGGACATCGCTCGATTGGACACGTAGTATTGGACACGGAACGATTGGACACTGCACGATTGGACACCGCACGATTGGACACCGCACAATGGGACACGCACACTGCACGATCGGACACTACACGATTGGACACGGCACGATTGGACATTGCACGATTGGACACCGCACGATTGGACACTGCACGATTGGACACCGCACGATCGGACACTGCACAAATGGACACCAAATTATTGGACAGTGCACGATTGGACACCGCACGATTGGACACTGCACGATTGGACAACGAACGATTGGACACTGCACGATTGGACAACGAACGATTGGACACTGCACGATTGGACAACGAACGATTGGACACTGCACGATTGGACAACGAACGATTGGACACTGCACGATTGGACAACGAACGATTGGACACTGCACGATTGGACAACGAACGATTGGACACTGCACGATTGGACAACGAACGATTGGACACTGCACGATTGGACACCGCACGATCGGACACTGCACGATTAGACACCGCATCATAGGACACTGCACGATTGGACACCGCACGATTGGACACTGCACGATTGGACAACGAACGATTGGACACTGCACGATTGGACAACGAACGATTGGACACTGCACGATTGGACAACGAACGATTGGACACTGCACGATTGGACAACGAACGATTGGACACTGCACGATTGGACAACGAACGATTGGACACTGCACGATTGGACAACGAACGATTGGACACTGCACGATTGGACAACGAACGATTGGACACTGCACGATTGGACACCGCACGATCGGACACTGCACGATTAGACACCGCATCATAGGACACTGCACGATTGGACACCGCACGATTGGACACTGCACGATTGGACAACGAACGATTGGACACTGCACGATTGGACAACGAACGATTGGACACTGCACGATTGGACAACGAACGATTGGACACTGCACGATTGGACAACGAACGATTGGACACTGCACGATTGGACAACGAACGATTGGACACTGCACGATTGGACAACGAACGATTGGACACTGCACGATTGGACAACGAACGATTGGACACTGCACGGCAGTCAACAGACTGAATCGCAGGATTTCAAGACCCTTTGCCAACAATTCTCAAGAACATGCTAACTCATCCAGTAATTACACTCCTTCTCTCACTGTGTCGCTTACTTTGAGGGCCAGAAGATCCCCAAACACGTTACGATGTTCCATGTTAGATATCCTGTCTCACCATACATTTCAAGAGTCTCACGATGCAACCAATGTTTTAGATTCGGTCATATAAAAATCAACTGCAAGGGCCAACCACGCTGTGTGCACTGTGGAGAAAAAGGACATATTTTCTCAAAGGAGAGCTGTCAGCTATCAAAGGCTCCTCCTAAGTGTGCAAATTGCCAAGGATGTCACAGAGCTGATTCGCCTACTTGCCCAGAATTCGCCATCCAAAAGAAAATTAGAAAATTCGCTGCCTACAGGAACGTTTCACTGTTGGATGCCAGAGAGATCTTCAAAGGTAACAAATCCCCCCCTACCTATAGCAACGAATAGTCGTCATCTTCCGAGGAATTCCCCTCTCTCCCCTCCTCTTCACGCCGCTCAACTAACCTTCCACAAGGACACCATTCGTCTCATCCTTCATCCCCCGCATATGCCTCCTCCTTCTCCTCCTATGCTCAAGCAGCTAAAAGATTCTCTGATCCCGGTACCAAATTGCTCACTACTACTAATTCCAACTTGACGCGAGAATCAAAAATCAAGTCTCTTTCTTTACCTCATCTTAAACCACACCCAGTCGCTCAATCTAGGAACGCGTCCGCTCTCTCTTCCTTGCATAATCCAACCCGCCCCTATGTTTCCTTTTCTGTTCCTCCCTCTCCTCCTCGGACTTCTCCTCCTTCACCGCTGGCGACCATGCCACCAAACACTAATTCTAATATATCATCTTTACAAGATCTTCTCCTCATTATCACCCCTCTTCTACCGCAATTGTCGACATTATTCGCATCTATTAATCTACCTGAACTTATTCCCGCCGTTATTCGAATTTTCCGTGACCTTGATACTAATAGCAATCAAGGCCTCCGTACCAATCTCGGTCATGACCAACAATCTTTTCAATAACCATCTTTCACTTCTTCAATGGAACTGCCATGGCATTTTAAATAAAAGGGAAATCTTTACTCAAATTACGAACCAACATGACATCCTCGCTTTGTCAGAAACTTCGCTTACACCCGACAAGGGCTTCTTTCTTAACGGCTACCACATATTACGACACGACGGACCTTCGAACAAATCTGGCGGTGTTCTGCTGGCCATAGAAGATACAATTCCTTTTGAAAAAATTTAGAATCAGCCATCCAGTCAAAACTCATACATTCTTCTCGCATAAGCTTCAGACATCAAAAATTAACCATAAAAAACTCTTTGCCTCATTTCTAAGTCATCTTTCCGTTCTCTCTCATAGCCTAGAGGCAGATCACATTTCTCCCGTCGAGAAATATAACATCTTTTGCAACTTTCTAAAAGACGTCATAATCTCTCTACTTCCCGAACGAAAGTCGAACAACAAATCTTCCTATGCTAACCATCACACCAGGAACAAAAACAATGGAAATAATACACGTCAATCATTCCCGCCAGCTCCCTGGTGGAATGAGGATTGTAATATGGCTGTGGAACTCAGGAAACAAGCTCTGCGCACATTTCGCAACAATCCTTCACGGTTCAACTATCTTTTCTTGAAAAAACAAGAAGCCTCAACTAAAAAAACTCTCCGACAATCTAAGCGAAAAGGATTGAGAGCCTTCAGCGAATCCATCACCTCCTTTACCAACATCTCAGCACTATGGAAAATGATTAAAAGATTTAAAAACAGATTTCTCAATGTCTGCAACGCGCCGCTCACCGCCAATTTCGGTGTCTCCAACGAAATCCAGAACTTAATTAATACCATCTCCCCTCGCCATATGCCACTGCTTAGGCCTCAGAAGAACCACTCCGACGAACGTCCTCCTTGCCGAGGCCGGAGCCCTGAAGCATAGATTTAATCTCCTTTCCTCTAAATATAATCTAAAGATCTTTTCTCTGGACTCTCATCCGCTCATAGATAAGCTTTACGCGCTTCTCTGGTATTCACGCAGGACACGGAAGGTCAACCCAACCGAAAAATTTCTCCTGTTCAGGTCCTTCTGCAACCTTCTACCCAAGAAACCCTATATAGCCAAATTTGACTACCCAGCCGTATACTCCATCGATTACGAGGCTCTTATCTCTTTTCCCACAATCATTATCACCACCCCATTCGATGTGGAGAAAATAAAAAACGCGCCTATCCCTCAACTTGTCTTCTTTGATATTTATAACCAGCTGATATCGACCAGTAGATCTTTTTTTACCGACGGTTCTAAGAACGATTCAGACGACCATGTAGGTTTCTCCATATACTCTCCTTCTCCTCATTTGCAACTACTATTCGCGTCCTACTCCTTCTCTTCAATCTTTACTGCTGAAGCACTCGCCATACTCCATACATTAGAGTACATCTCAATTAACTCCACCCCCAGATCCGTTATCTTCACCGATTCCCAAAGTGTTACCAAAGCTCTTCTCTCAATTAATCTAGCACATTCATATAACTACATCATCTATGCCATTAAACAAAAACTACATCAGATCAAAACTGCCGGCTTTGAGATCACCATCGTTTGGATCCCGGCACATATGGGCATTCTAGGAAACGAAACAGCAGACTATCTGGCGAAAAAAGCCATCACCAAAGGTCAGTTGTCCCCAAAACAGCTTCCTCACTCTGACTTTTACTCCATTCCTCGGAGGAAATATATAGAAGACTCAAGCAAATTTTTAAAATCTCAAGCTAGACAAAAAGGAGCCAACTACTTTAATTCATTCGAGGAAATCACCCTTAAACCCTGGTTCCACAAGCTTAAACTTAACCGAGAGAGCATCGTTACTTGCTGCAGAATTAGATCTGATCACTACGCTCTTAACCACAGCCTACACCGATGCAATTTAGTTGCAGATCCCTCTTGTCCGTGCGGCGCACCGAGACAAGACGTGGATCACGTTTTTTGGGGTTGCCCTCGCTTCAATAAACTAAGGACAACGCTCTTATCTCAATTAAGGAAATACGGAAAAATTCCACCACTCAAGACGCAAGAAATTCTTAAAAACCCCTCCTCTGGGGTCATTCACGCTCTCCATGCCTTCCTCAAATCCTCCAATCTAAATATATAACGCTATTCTCCCCTCTATTGAATTTCACTCATATTACAACCAGTTGTTGGCCGGAATGTATCGATCCCACTAGGATCGAATGTGGCCATAAAAAAAAGGAAGAAGAAGAAGAAGAAGTTTGTTGCCGCCCGCGGGCGGGAACAGACGTGTTCGGACACGTTACGCGTTTGTCCTTTGGATCATGTTTTTGAGTTTTATCTTCCCCTTCTAAAGAGGAATCCTTTCTAATTGTTCACTTAATCCTTCTCACCTGGCCGTGTGGTGGGTAATTAATTTGTGCCAATCAAACAAAGAAGAAGAAGATAATAGCTAGATTGTGATAGCCGGTCGTAACGGTGTGTTTTTTTAGTATAATATATTTTTTTGGAGAGATAGATGTGTATGCGTGTGAGTGTGTATTGTAATTTTAGTAATTATGATATAACGGATTGTTTATCATAAGTTTTGAATAAAATTTCATATTTTTAACATAACTGTATCATATGGGTGTGAATTATATTGCAGTTTTTAAAATATTTACTCTACTGGAGAATAAATTTGAAGAAGCCTGCAATCTTCGGGTTGGAAAACATTTAAATCTTAATTTTTCTTGCAATGATGTTGCCTGAAACCTCAATGATGGTAACTTAACAATTTACTTCAATTATCATATATATTTAGAAAGAAATAGATGTTTGAATTTTTTCTGGTTTATGTCACAATCTTACTTATATATATTTAATTTAGTTGATCTTCTCTCAATATAATACTATGTGTTAAATACATTAAAAAATTCTATATTCATGTATACTATATTAGATTGCCTTTTAGGTTGCAATATTATTTTATTTTATAGATCATATACTGGCGACAGCAGCAACAAATGGTGCAGTGGTTGTTTGGAATTTAAATAAACAATCTCGGTCAAAACAGGAGCATGTATTTATAGATCATAAAAGAACTGTGAATAAAGTGAGCTTTCATATGAGAAAAACCTATGTGGTTAATATCTGGCTCACAAGATGGTACTATGAAATGTTTTGATTTATGAATAAAAGAAACCATTAAAACTTTTTATAGGTAAATTATGTTATAGTATATATAGATAAAGCTCTCTTGTAATTGTTAAAGATAACGGCAAAATAATCTTTTTAGTATTTTAAAATTTTGTATATTTCATATATTTTGTAATACAGAATCGGTGAGAGATGTTCAATTTTGTTCACAACAACCGCATACTTTTGCTGCTGTATCCGAAAATAGACATGTACAGCAATGGGACATGAGAAAGCTGGATCAGTATTTTCAACATTTTACCGCACACAGTGGTCCGATATTTACTTGTGATTGGCATCCTGAAGCCACTGCTCGAAAACAAAAAGTGACGTCAGCGCAGTAATTAATCTAAATATATAACGCTATTCCCCCCTCTACTGAATTTTCACTCATATCACAACCAGTTGTTGGCCGGAGTGTATCGATCCCACTAGGATCGAATGTGGCCATAAAAAAGGAAGAAGAAGAAGAACAACAACCAGTTGTTGGCCGGAGTGTATCGATCCCACTAGGATCGAACGTGGCCATAAAAAAAGGAAGAAGAAGAAGAAGCATCGCGACGTCAAGATATAATAACGTTATAAGGTTAATGTTCGCGACGTCAAGATATAATAACATTATAAGGTTAATGTTATATTTGAATCTGCTGCAGAAAATATATTTGGTCCTATCGAGTAAGTAGATTGAAATTTTGTATATATATCTGCTTATATATGAATATAGGAATGAGACAATCATAGAAGCAAGCAAGAGGAAAATAGCAACGTCCAAAGAAGACTCGAAGATCGAGCCTTTGCCGTCCTTTTTCTTACTTGCTCTTATTATTGTCTCGCTCGCTTCTGATAATAAGACAATAATAAGAGTGAGCGAGACAATCACAGGAGTGAGCGAAAGAGGAATAGCAGCATTCATAAAAGCTCGATCTTGATCCTCGAATCTTCTTTGCACGTTGCTATTCTCCTCTCGCTCACTCTTGTCATTGTCTCGCTCACTCTTATCATTATCTCAGGAGCGAGCGAGACAATAAGAGGCAAGCCTCTCTCTTTCATTCGTCTCATGATGAATTAGCCTGGATTCGCACCAGGGGCAAAGTCTGTTGATAAAATCAAAGGAATTTAGCCTGGACTCGAACCAGGGGCAAAGTCTTTTGGTAAAGTCAACGGAGTTTAGCCCAGATTCAAACCAGGGGCAAAGTGAGTCGGTAAGGGGCAAAGTGTGTTGCACGGAAATGCCGGTCTTGCCTTCATCCGGGCCTTTAGCTATCTGTCTATTAATCTGTGACGTAACACTATACATATACGAATATTCAAGATGGCGACAAAATGGTCCAAATTATTCCATTTGGCAAACCTGGCCACATAGAGAACATTTTTCGTGACCAACTTTTTTCCTTTCTACACTATCGAGATAACTCTCCTTACTCTTCCTTCATGTCTATGAAGTTCCGACTGACAACGTGTCGGGTTCGGACATGTTTTTGCGTGCTGCGTATGTTCTTTGTCTGGACCTTTTTTTTGGACTCCTCCTCTTTTAAGAGGAATTTTGCTTATTTTTCACAAACCCATAAGAAACAATGGTGTATGGGCGACTAATGCCCAACCAGCCATAAAAGAAAGAAGAAGAAGAAGAAGACTATGTCTATGACTTGATCTACATGAAGCTAGCCGGAAGAAATTATTAAATATGATTATTTTTAATTTTTCTGAATGTATTTCGTTTGTAAATCGTTTGTGATTGATTGTGAGTCTGTTTTTAATGTTTGTGACAAATTAGGTTTTTTGTAATTAGCAATTTTAGTTTGGTCATGATGTTAGCCGGAACTTTTTAGTAACAAAAACAGATTTTGTGATAATTGATAGCTGTAAAATCGTTTGTTTACAAATATACCAATGTTACGTTTGTGAATTGATAAATTTTTTAATTACATACAAAATAAGTTTTTTTTTTTATAATTGTAGTGCGCATGCGCAAAGTATACTCAGGGCTCTCTGTGGGCAGGAGCATATAGCATGTAGCATAGGGTGCGTTCCGTTTCACGCATTGAGCGCATAGATCGGTTGGAAATCTATAGTTCACGTAACATATATTATAGATTTCCAGGCGATCTATGCACTCAATGCGTGAAACGGAACGCACCCATATGCCCGTATCAGACTACGCATTGAAGATTGAGATTCAAGATTCAAGATTGAAATTTGACCAATCAGGACAAAGAAATTTTAGTCTCTTTTATTCTGATTAGTCAAATTCCAATCTTTAATCTTCAATCTTCAATTTTCAATGCGTAGTCTGATACGGGCATAAAGAAATTT
>NW_021850544.1:14887-21772 GCF_003651465.1 Formica exsecta
ATTATAATTAATATTAAAACTGCTTTTTTTAATGCATGTATGATATATATTTTACATTTATTAGAATTATTGATAGTAGAGTTCTAAATTCATGCCATCGTGTATTTCATCTGAAATTAGCGCGATTAAGAAAAATATAACTTTGTATGAAATTATTTGTTTATAGTTCGAAAAATTATAATAAATTGTCTTAGTATATATTATATATACCTATGACACGATCGTATTTTAACAGAAAGGATACAATCTTGCAGCTTTATGTGATCTTTGAAAATGGTGTACCACTTTTTCAATACAATCTTCTCCCAGTGCGTCCCCGTCTGGGCGGCTATCAATTTTTTCAGATCTCCTATGGTGTCGTCCGGGTTGCATTTGACTCTAACCTTCTTACCGAGACGGTCGTTACATGTTATCTCTAACATTTTCTACCGTACCTGACAATAAAAGAATTTTGATAATATACTGCGCAATAATTTTACGTAAGTTACAACAATCAACATTTGTTTACACTCTTCATTAATATCGCAGACACGTGTCAGACATGTATTCGTGTCGTTTAATATTCAATCCAGATATCGCAGGCGAAAAATGATCGCACTTACTCTCGCTATATACTAAAATTGCGCGGCTTCAAATTTTCGCAGTGGTTCGTGAAATACGAAAAGACTAATATTGGGTCGATGACAATTCTAATTTTCGCTCTCTGATTTTGCGTTTTCTTTTTTTGAGGTTAAGAAGAGAAAAAAAAACAAAGTTCAACCAATTATACTCGCGGTCGATAATAAAGATTTCGTTATTTTAAATTTAAATTACCTACCTCGATAGTATCAGACTACGCATTGAAAATTGAAGAGATTGAAGATTAAAGATTGGAATTTGACTAATCAACACACACACACACACACACACACACAGAATAAAAGAGACTAAAATTTCTTTGTCCTGATTGGTCAAATTTCAATCTTGAATCTTGAATCTCAATCTTCAATGCGTAGTCTGATACGGGCAATAGCGTACTCTTTCGCTACGCTACATGCGAGCGAGAGAGAACGCAAGGAGCACGGAACAGAGAATGTCCTTTTCTACATGCACCTTTGCCTCCACTCCTAAACACTCGGTCTAGATATACTATGTCTATGGCTGTTCTATAAATCGCCTATATGTTTATTATGAATATATTTCTAAATTATTACGTGTGTTTACTAAACATAAGATGGATGTAATAAAAAATATAATCTTTCGCTAATTTGAGCAAGAAAAATTAATCGAGTATGCGTAATATTGCGATTGCTTGCAAAAGACAATTTATATTTTCTGTGTAAAAATATTCTCTATATTTTCTATATAACATTTTTTGTAGTTTTTTCTTGGAGAAATACTTCGTCATGGCTGCGAACAACGGTGAATTTACGAATGTTGTTGAAACAGAGATTATTAAAGGTGAACAGGATGATGTATTGGAAAAATATCTACTATTGAAAAAGAAAAAAATACAGAAAAAGCAGCGCTCGAAGACGATAGCATTGAGAATCATGAAAGTAATTTGATATTTCGAAATTTTTATATGTACGTACATATAGTAAAATTAATAATTAATAAGGATATGTCATTAACATCATTGTATATATGTACATATATATATATGTGCTCCTTTGCATTGTCTGTTATATTATCGTTTTTTTTTTCACGTTAAATATATTCTATTTCTGGGTATTACTTATGCGTAGTCTGATACGGGCATAAAGAAATTTTAGTCCTTTTTGTTTTGTGTGTGTGTGTGTTGTGTGTGTGATTAGTTAAATTCCAATCTTTAATCTTCAATCTCTTCAATTTTCAATGCGTAGTCTGATACGGGCAATAGCGTACTCTTTCGCTACGCTACATGCGAGCGAGAGAGAACGCAAGGAGCACGGAACAGAGAATGTCCTTTTCTACATGCACCTTTGCCTCTGTAAAATCTGCATCTCTTCGCATCGAGGAATTAGCACGACCCACTAAACAACGCGTATTGATTACACTGAAAGAGAAAATATCGATATTGTCACCAGCATTTGTAAATAATCTTATTAGAATCATTGAGGCTGAATCTTGCTTAACTCCAGAGTATGTATTATGTGTCTCGCATATAAAATTCAGATTTAATTTTATATGAAAAAGACCGTTGAATATTTCTCAATCTTTAACTCATAATTCTAAGAATTTTTGACAAATTATTAATTGCTTGTAGGGAAGCGGCACGAACTCTTCGCCGGAAAAAACGTGGAAGGAAGAAGATAACACAATTTTCACCACTCATAAAAAAATGGGTAAAAGAGATTACAGAAGATATTACACACACAACAATGCTAGACAGGGATGCGACAATGTGTCAATATTTGATGGCTGAACACTTTGTTAAGAGCATTCTTGGACATCAGTGTGAAACGCGAAAGGATATTCGCGAAATCGCGGCTGTGATATTCAAACACTTAATATCTTTCGACAAATATACGACGGATGTTCGAAATGGCGATCGAGCAATGCAGCAGTTGCGCTTTTTAGCCAATATAGTAGCTTGCTGGATAGCTGAGATACTTATTGAAGTTGCTGAGATCCATAAAGAAACTCTGGAAGAATATTTAAAAAAAAGACAAATGAAAATGATAGAAATGAATGATGATAATCAAATAAATAGTGAAAATAAAAATTGGAAGCAGATAGATCAGAAGGAAGATAAAGAAAAAAAGGAAAAAATTTAGAATACAAAACAAGGGAGCAAAAAAAAATAGAAACAAAGCAAGTTGGATAAAAAAAGTGAAAAATAAGGAGAAAATGAAAACATTAAGGAAAAACAAAAAATTAAGAAAATGTAAGTAAAAAAGAAAAGGATGAAGAAGTGCATAGAATGGAAGAGAGAGATAAAGTGAAAAAAGAACGAAGAGACAGTGAAAGAGTTAGAAAGCAATTGAAAGATAATATGATATTGAAAATAATTAAAGGTACTTAGTAAATAGAAAATGAGATAATCAGAAAATATTTTTGTGAAATATAAACGATGGATTGAAAATGGCAAAGAAAATGAATAATTCAGACAGAATAAAAAAATAAATAATAATGATGGCGCTTAAGAGAATCATGATTGTGAACACGGATGCTGAAACGAATATTATTGATGTTATTGATGCTGAATTGATTAAAATAATATGCCAAAATAATTATTTTGATTTATAGTTTCTTGTTCTTGTTATGTCATTAAAATAGAAATTTATTATAAATGTAATTTTGAAAAAAATTCTAAAAGTAAGTCTAATAAGGTATGCTCTGCTTGATGCTATTTTTTGCTTAGAAGTGCAAGATTCATCTTCAATAGAAAAATGAGATGATCAGAAAATACTTTATTGAAATACAATGGATAAGCAAATAAAATGGATGATTCACAAATATAAAAAAAAATAAAGATGAAAATTGTGTTATCTTTATTCAGTATCTCTGGTCCATCAAACACTAAATCGAAAATAGCATCAGAGTGCATTTAACATCTGGCAACTAAATATAAAAGTCATATTTTGAGACAAAGCGACAAGAATAAAATATAAAAAATACAATAAATTATGTAAATTTTCTTTGAAATAAATGATACAATAGGAATGTAATTTAACCTAACCTAGCGATTCATAATTTTATTTCGTTTACCGACCCTGACTCACGGTTTGGCGAATGTGTAATAAAATTTCCAGGAAATGTTTCTCTTGGATTTGTAGAGTTTTGATATCAATTTGGCATTTTATATATTAAATTTTTGATGAGATTGCAATGACTCCATGTCCATATATCTATTATTAAAGCCACCGACGAGATATTATTAAAGACCGTCAGCCTTGGGTAAACTTTTGTGACCATCAAGTGGGCCCGGAGGTAATTGAATAATGTTGACATTATCGGCCGTTTGATTAGATCGAAGATAATTACACGAATTATTTAATTCATACGGTTATTTTATTTCATCCAGTTATTATTTTATTATCGAAAACACCGACGAGATATTATTAGAGACCAATGCGATGGTCTTATAGGATTTAGCATATTACTGGAGAAAAACTCGCCACGCGGTACTGTAGATAAGTAAATCTTTGCATTGTCGATAATAAAACAGTAAATTTACGATAAAATGTTGATTTTGTTGTTCTTGAGGCAGTTATATAAAAGATCTATACATTTTTGATAATAAAACAATAACTAGATGAACTAAAATAACGCGCAGCGAGTTTTTTTTCCAGTCACACTAAATCCCATAAGACCACCGGTCTTTAATGATATCTCGTCGGTGTTAAAGCATAAAAAATAACGTATATTTGATAGCCGCGCCATATATCGATCAAACTAAATTCTGTTGATGAAATACGATGAAAATATTCACAAACGCGTGCTTGGCGAAAATAACGAGGCAGCTTTGCAACGATATTTAGTAGCACTTATATCATTTGTGAATAGCACTTCATAGAGATATAGGAAAACAATTATTGTGATTTGTACATATAGTTTACATATAAGATAAATTGCAGATTATGAATATGGTAATTAATTTAATTATGATTTAACGAACTTCTATCAATTTAATATATATATATATATTTTATCATTTTTTGTTAATTCTATATTATTTTTATTCTAACTTATTAAAATTATTTTTTACTCGTTTAAAAAAAATATCAAAACTTTTTCTTCCCTGTATTTTTAAGATTATTCTATATTCTTTGTCAAGGTAATGTTTCTCTAATTCTATTTTTTTTCTTACAGGCATCCACATCGAAAAAACATGCCACTGGTGCTGTCTGCAAGAAAAATACAATAAAATTTGAGCTAACAGAAGGACAGAAAGCTGATATAAAAGAAGCTTTTGATTTATTTGATCCAGATGGTACTGGAAAAATTGCTACTAAAGAACTGAAAGTTGCTATTAGAGCTCTGGGCATTGAACCAACAAAAGAAGAATTAAAAAGGCTTGTAACAGATGTAGATCCAGATGGTCTTGGCAAATTATCTTATGAAGAATTCTTAAATATAATGACAATGAAAATGTCAGAAAAAGATTCAAAAGAAGAAGTATTAAGAGCTTTCCGTCTTTTCGATGATGATGATACAGGGAAGATATCTTTCAAAAATCTAAAAAGAGTCGCACATGAATTGGGGGAAAATCTGACCGATGAAGAAATACAAGAAATGATTGATGAAGCGGATAAAGATGGCGATGGAGAGATATCCCAAGAAGAATTTCTGAGAATCATGCGAAAGGCATATTTATATTAGGATATTGTTGAAGTACATAATGTGCTTTTAAGTTAAATATGTGTTGTATGCATATACCTAAAGAAAAGACTGATATATGTATTAGCACAATTATATATTTTTGTCAAAAATATTTTTTTATAGTATTTGTGTTAATATATGGAATATATTCAGTAACATGCCATTAGTATGTTAAAATAAAAGACACTCTAACTGTACAATATTTCTTTACAGCAAATAATTTTTTCTTTTTATACTTTATAACGTTTATTCTTTCTAATTTTCTCTTTCTGGATATTGTTTGAAGTTTGTAATAAAGTACAACTAAAAAGAACAGATTTACATGATAATCACGGATATTTTGTATATCTTCATTTAATAATACTTAATATAAAAAATAACTATATCTTCATTTAATAATATGAAAAGATGACAATATACACATAGATGCACACAATATAAAACAGATATTGTTTTATTTTTATAAATTTATTTCTATATTATTTATGTTTAGTGTCGAGATTGCAGCATTGATTACCGATCTGACTAATTTTGCTCTTATTTTTGTCATTTCTAGTCCTTTGCAAAGTAAATTCTGGGAGATAGCAATTCCACCTATATTAAGATTATCATTATTAGAGAATTTTTTATTATATGGGATGAGTATATTTTAATAACCATTAAATAATACAAAAAAGTCATTAAAATATAAATAATATTTACTGTGCTATATTCTATATTATAAAAGTAGAATACATACCAGGTTTATGTATATAACAAATTTCTTCTTCATCATCCATCACAATAAAAAATCTTGCCGATGACAAGACTTCTTCATCATCTGAAGGATCGGCTAGCAACAGTTGTCTATATATAAAAAAAAAAAAAAATTTTTTTAAATTAAAAAAAACAAATTAAGTTTAATTGTAAAAAAAGGAGGGATGTCTAAGAAAGGATATTTAGTTATAATAAACTTAACTAACTTTTCAAATATTGCAAATGATGCAGAAACTGGAAATGTTCTTACAGGAAATGCTTTTCTATTTTCTGGATGTACAACAATTATTCCTGTTTCATTGTTGTAGTTTACTTCAGGTAAGGTCACTGTAAAGTAAATTTTTTTTTTGAATTCAGTAGAGTAGAGATAAGAAATTGAAGAGATATTATCATTATACATGTTCACATGACATACACGTTTTAAGAGCTGCAATCACTGCTCCAATACAAGCATCTATAACTGAGCCATTGAAATTTAGACATAAGATATCGCAGTACAAGACCCATACTAATTTATTTTTGCAGATGCAAAGATCTTTTAAATCAAGCGCTCTCGAATTGCTTAATATAATATCTATCGATTTAGAAAGCACTTGCGCTTGTTCGCTCGGTGGGCCTGGACGAAACTTTGAAGAACACAGAGGAGATAATTCTATATTTGGTACTAAATAACCATGATCTGGAATATCTGCTCTTGGTATTGCTAATTCCTGAAATATAATATCTGGATATTTTGCATATTTAATTGCCACTTTTTATAAATAATCTGATGATACTTTCTGTTTATATATATATATATATATATATATATATATATATATATATATATATATTGTTCGACTT
>NW_021850544.1:21832-23540 GCF_003651465.1 Formica exsecta
TATATATATAACTAAAATAATTTATTAACACATATATATAAAACTCAATTATATAATATAAAAAGTATTCTGAGGTATATTTACAGCTTTAATACCACAAACTGCACTTGTGTCACCCAACTTAAATATCGCTGAACTGTCTGCTTGAATAATCGATGAAACATTTATGCTTACCGGCCTAAACGATAAGAATTTTCTACCGTCCGGCCGACTGCCTTGTTCCTGAAAATGCCACTTGTTTATAGCAAATTTTTGAATATTGTTGAATTTTTAGTTATATATAAGATACTCACAAGATGATCTTGTAAATATTTCACAGGATGAATCGTTCTGCAAATATGTTTAAATAAATAATAACACTGTTCAAAAACAAGATAAAAATTATAAGTCCAGAAAGGGTATCTTTCTATTTTATAAAATTAGAGAAATATTTTTTACAGTTGCCAGATGTAGGCAAATAATTAAAGCTTTTTCATAAAGAATTAGGATGACTTCTTTACTTATCATGCATATCTTATATAGAACATTTAAAAAAACAAAATACACACTTGTATTGTAAATCCATCTCTGGCGCGTTATTAAAATTTGTCATACATAAATCGTTTATTTGACAATCATATAAACCGCATACCGCATGTCCGAACTGCGTTCGGGAACAGGGTTGGGTAGGTATTAAGCGGTGTCTACAATGTGAATTTAAAGCCGTAAAAAATTAACCAATCATATTCGATTATTCTTTTCACATTCAACTGTGATTGATCAATTTCTTATATGGCTTAAAGGCTGGTTTATGCAGGCCGTAACTGTTAATTTATGCCGGAACCGTTAAAGTTTAACACTAGGATTACAATGCTTTTGTTCATAATGCCATTATGAACAAAAGCATTGTAATCCTAGTGTTAAACTTTAACGGTTCCGGCATAAATTAACAGTTACGGCCTGCATAAACCAGCCTTTACTTTTCCCTTAGGGTGCAAACGTAAAAAGTGGAAAATTATGCCATTAATTTCAATGGTAATAATTTGCTACGCTCCGATCATACTTGCAATTGGTGCTTTCTGATTGGCTGAGGCAATTGCAATCGCGGCCGCGAGCCGCTAATGTGATTCGGTCTTTAAGCGGGGAGCACACACTTTTGTATAAGCGCATAATCATAGGCATAAAGAATTTGATTGGTCAATTTCCTTATGCATAAGGAAATGGACCAATCAATTTCCTTATGCTTATGATTATGCGCTTATGCAAAAGTGTGTGCTCCCCGCTTTAAGCCTATCACACACAAATTGGCATAGTTGCATATGCATAGTATAAGACCGTCTGGACCAATGAGCATGCTATGTAAATCAATATAACGATTTTATTTCGATGCTCATTGGTCCAGACGGTCTTATGCTATGCATATGCAGTTATGCCAATTTGTGTGTGATAGGCTATAGGCTTTATAACGGGTTTCCTCCATGTATTAAGCCTATCACACACAAATTGGCATAGCTGCATATGCATAGCATAAGACCGTTTGGACCAATGAACATGCTATGTAAATCAATATGGCGATTTTATTTTGATGCTCATTGGTCCAGACGGTCTTATGCATAGACATAGTATATCTAGACCGAGCGTTTGCCTTTATTTAAGGAGTGGGGGTAAAGATGCACATAGAAAAGAACATACTCTGTTTCGTGCCCCTTGCGTTCTCTCTCGCTCGCAC
>NW_021850544.1:29945-32769 GCF_003651465.1 Formica exsecta
CAATGAGTAAAGAATCACAGGAGAGAGCATTTGGTGCTAGCAAGCGGACGGAAGTGCCTATATATAAGTGGACGCTCAAGACGGCCGCTCAGGGACGAATTGCAGCATGACAGAGATACTGGAAATACCTCAAAGACCTGGCAATGCACCATGATCTTACAATTAACACTTATTAATAATATTTGTTTAGCCTAATATTGGCTCTTCCTTTCACTTATTTAGAATGGTGATCGCGCGCAAAATAAGTGCAGATTGAAATAAGTAAGGCAACAAGTGGCTGTACACGGCCCTGAAAAACGTCGAAAAAAATGAACGCTCAAGATGGCTGCGATGACGTATTAAGGTGCCTTTACATGGCAGCGTCAAGCGTCGAGCGTTAAGCGTCTGCGCAGAATATTGTTGCCCAGAATTATAATTCATTAATTTTATTATATAACAGATGTGTGTGTGTGTGTGTGTGTGTTATTATTAATCAAAGATATATTATGAAACGTTACTACTCTGGCAATGTAAATTAAAATTAAATTAAAATACAAATGCGGCAAAATATTTTGGATGGTTGAAATATTCAAATAAATAAGACACAAAAAGGGATTCACAAATGACAAAACGACACAGTTTGGAAAACTATTGTTAAAAGTAGGAAATGATTTAAAGGAGCAGTATGTTATAAACATGCAGGAAAAGAAAATATGAAAATTATATCCCTTAATCCTTAATCCTTGATTAGATTCTAATATTCTGCTGGGGGATAGTAACGTTTTATATATATTTTGTTTAATAATAATAATATCTATTGTGTATAATGTAAATAAATATCAATTTTCAGTATTAGTAATGTGTATCAGAACATAATTTTTTTTATCTCGACCGAATTCATATCACTCATTATGCTATTAGCCGCAAGAAGCTGGAATCTATTTCATTCAGATTCCTGCGCAATGATTTCTGCGCAGACGCTCGATGCTCGATGCTGCCATGTAATGGCACCTTTACCGTTCGACCTACATGAAGCTAGCCGGCAGAAATTATAAAATATGATTATTTTTAACTTTTCTGAGTGTATTTCGTTTGTAAATCGTTTGTGATTGATTGTGAGTATGTTTTTAACGTTTGTGACAAATTAGGTTTTTTGTAATTAACAATTTTAGTTTAGTTATGATGTCAGCCGATATTTTTTAGTAATAAACAGATTTTATGATAACTGATAACTGTAATCGACAAGAAATTGTTTGTGATTTACAAATATATCAATGATACATTTGTGAATAGATACATTTTTTAATTACGTGCAAAATAAGTTTATTTTATAAATATAGTGCGCATGCGCAAAGTATACTTAGGGCTCTTGCCCACAGAGAGCGCATCGACGCGTAAAGCCGGATTTATAATAGGTGTAGTAAGCCTTAAGCCGTAAAAATATTATCAATAAACAATTGATTATTTACCTCACATTTGACTGTGATTAATCAATTTCTTATGGCTTGAGGCTTATTACACCTATTGTAGATCTGGGCTAAGGGTAAAGCCCGTATCAGACTATGCATTAAAGATTAAGATTCAAGATTCAAGATTGAAATTTGACCAAACAGAATAAAAAAATTTTAGTCTTTTTCGTTCTGATTAGTCAAATTCCAATCTTTAATCTTCAATCTTCAATTTTCAATACGTAGTCTGATACGGGCTTAAGGATGATATTATATTTGTTGTACGACAAACTTTTTAAGAATACTAATTGGAAAATAGAAAATTTCTTGAGTCTCTAGAAATTAGCTAATTAATGCGCTTAAAAAGTTTGTCGTACGACAAATGTAATATCCCTTTTGCCGCGCGGCAAGCGTTTCCACGTCCTGTGTGCAGAAGCCATTTGTCGTACGACAAATATAGGCTGTCTTCCGAAATGCGCTGAAAGTACTGACAGTACTGTTTTCGCGTTCCGAAAATGTTTTCAACATTCTGCAAGAGAATAATAATTACTTTTTAACAAAAATAGGTCCTAGGGAATTGCTGACTTCCGGCTGATTTTGCACATACTCCCGAGGTAGTGCGAGTTCAGTAATGCATATGGCGGTTAGCGGTTTCGTAAAACGTGAATGAAATATTGAATAAAAAAAAAAGGAAATACTTTTTTATTAATCACAACATGTCATTAAACAAATATAAAAATTGAAGAGAATCTTTATGAAAATAAAGTTATAGAAATCTTTATAAATAAACAGTTATAAATTTATAATTTTAATAATATTTTATTGATTACAGATAAAAATTTTGTTTCTCGAGTATTAGAAAATATTTTAAAAAGTGTCAAAAAGTCTTCATCATCCGAAGATGATGAACTTTGGCAATAATTCTCAATAAAGTTTGTAATATTTTGTATACTAATTACAATTGTAGTTAATTTTTCCATTTTAATGTCACTTTTATTCCTTTTTAAATAGATTATATCGCTCTGCACTTTTTTGTCTCTTTTTCTACTGCTTTTTCTACTGCAAATGCGTTCCGATTTTCATTGCTGCCACAGTCTACTGACAATTTCGGAACGACTGAAATACATTGATTTCAGCAGCAGTACTGTCAGTACTTTCAGCGCATTTCGGAAAACACCCGTAATATCACCTAACGCGTAGCGGAAATCGTCACGCATTTCAAAGTCTCAGCATACTTTGCGCATGCGCACTACAATTATAAAATAAACTTATTTTGCACGTAATTAAAAAATTTATCAATTCACAAACGTAACATTGGTATATTTGTAAATCACAAACGATTTCCTGTCGATTACAGTTATCAGTTATCATAAAATCTGTTTATTACTAAAAAGTAT